>NC_056746.1:1458366849-1458666849 GCF_019279795.1 Protopterus annectens | reverse complement strand
TGTCCTTGGAATTAGTGGCAATTTTATTTTCATAGCTAGCTTTGGAAGATCTTATAAGGGATCTCAGTTTCTTACTGAGGCTAACCAGGGAGCTCCTCCACTTATGGGATTTTACTCTCTTTTGCAACAGTTTCTTCCTTCTGTTGTATAGCTTGTTTATGGCATAGGACCACCAGATTGGCTTCCTTTTTTGGAGGATAGGGTGTATTTCAATTTGCATGACATCAGCAGCCTTGCCAAAGGAGGGTATTCCACTTATAAGGGGTGTGAGTGGCCTAAAAAGCATTGCTCTCTACACAGTCAGTCACACACACACACACACACACACACAGACTCACCACGTATGGGGTTCGACCTCCTACCTAACTACAGTATCACACTACAGCAGTACACAGTTACAGCATGCACTACAGCTCTCCCAGGGGAGTATTTCTAGATGGATGACATCGGCAGCCTGGCCAAAGGTGGGTATGTGAAATGTACGGGGTGTGAATTACCTAAAAACATTGCTCTCTACACAGTCAGACATGCACACATGTACACAGAGTTGGCAGGTCGGGGGCTAGAACTCTCAACTAACTCCTTACTCACACTATGGTCATATGATGTTAGAGGATGTGCTACACAGATTACTTCGCTATGATCGTCCCAGTGGTGTATTTCAAGTTGCGTGATATCAGCAGCCTTGCCAAAGGAAGGTATTCCACTTGTAAGGGGTGTGCATGGCCTAAAAAGCATTGTTCTCTACACAGTCAGTGACAGACATGCACACACATGCACAATTGCCACATACATTATCACACTACACCAGTATGCACTTACATCGTGTGCTACAGAGATTATTGGGCTACAGTTCTACCAGGGGAGTATTTCTAGGTGGGTGACATCAGCAGCCTGGCCAAAGTTGGGTATGTGAAATGTACATGGTGTGAGTTACCTAAAAGCATTGCTCTCTACACAGTTGAACATGCACACATACACACACAGTCAGCAGGTTGTGGGCTAGAACTTCCAACTAAGTTCTTACTCACACTATGGCCATACTATGTTATGGGACGTGCTATGGAGATTACTCGGCTATGATTGTCCCAGAGGTGTATGTCAAATTGCATGACATCAGCAGCCTTGCCAAAGGAGGGTATTCCACTTGTAAGGGGTTTGAGTGGCCTAAAAAGCATTGCTTTCTACACAGTCAGACACGCACATACAGACTCACACAGTTGCCACATCTGGGGTTTGACCTCCTACCTAACTACATTATCACACTATAGCAGTACATAGTTACAGCATGCGCTACAGAGATTACTGGACTACAGCTCTCCCAGTGGAGTATTTCTAGGTGGGTGACATCAGCAGCCTTGCCAAAAGTGGGTATGTGAAATGTACGGGGTGTGAGTTACCTAAATGCATTGCTCTTTCCACAGTCAGTGAGAGACTGACACACACATGAACAATGACACACACACTCATACACACAGTTGCCATGGCAGGGTTAGCACTCCTACCTAACTAGTCTATCACACTACAGCAGTACACAGTTATGGGATGTGCCACAGAGATTACTGGCCTACAGTTATCCCAAAGGTGTATTACACATTGGATAACCTCAGCTGGCTTGTCAAGGTACCGCTATGGGGTGGCCAGTGTGTGTGCATGGCCCATATACCATTCATGTAGGGGTGACACACCACAGGCGGCCACACATGAGATCATATGTCACAGGTGCGTGTCTAGGGCAACTACTATGTCCTTGTACAGCCATGTTGCACAGCTGGTACTTGGACCACATAGTCTGTGGTGCTGACAGTTACTGGTCACTAGCAACTGCAGTGTGTGACATCTGCAACTGATGTGTTTGAGGTCCTTTGGCTTTGTGCTCGGTGGGTCCGGCTTGGATGGCTCCTTGTAACAGTCACCCTCTTCCACACATCTATATCCATCTACCTTTGGCGTATTATGGTGTGTTGTCCTTACATATATGTCTGTATTTCTATCCACTGTGTGTGCAATGCATGAGTGGTGCATACTGACATGTGTCTGTAGTAACTATTGCAACCGCTGGATATGTCTGGTCCACTGGTGTTTGCATACATGGCCTTCATGTGTTTAAGTGTGTGAGCATGCCCAGTATGACCTTTTAGTATGTTGATGACTGACATTGCCTTCATTACTCTAAGTGTGTGAGCATGTCTAGTAAGGCCATCTGTTACGCATGTGTGTTGCATGTCCGGTGGTTTGTACTGCACAGCTAACCTTTGTGATGTACACTGACATGTAGCATGCTGTGTCTGCAGGGTATCCACCGATCATTTGGCATTGACTGTTGCAACATGTCTGCATAGCGGGGGGTACACCTGACTATTTCTATGTTTCTACACAGGAGTGTGGGGGCGCACCTGACTGTTACTGTATTTCTATGTGAGGTGGGGGGCACACCTGTCAGTTGTACACATTTGCTAGGACTGTACTGGTATGTCCTGTAGTCCGATTCTGTCAGTGGTCTTACCCATCATGCTGGCTATGCCATACCAGTGTACTTCCATTTCTATCTTTTGATTGCATACACATTGGTTTCAGACTTCCTAGCTGTCACAACTGACACCCCACTACCTGGCCTGCTGTGGTCTGTACGTGTAGGCCTGGGTGGGGGTCAGCCATACCCCTCATTCAGAGGCCATAATACACCATTTGTTTGTGTTTGTCTACACCTGTCCTGCTGGCTGTGACTGTTGTTGGGTATGTGACCACCCTCCTGACTGGCATGTGTGAGTCACTTATCCTGTGGGTGTCTCAGTATTGCGAGTGGTGCTGCAGGGCTGCCTATGTCGGATGCATGTAGTACACTGCCTATGCATGGTTAGGCACAGGTAGTGTAATGTTTGGCATACCTTTTACTGTATGTGAGAGTCAGAGAGAGATGTGCTATTCCCTGGGTCCCTCCTGTGTCAGTGTATGTGCTATGCGTTGCCTCTTTGCCAGGGCCAGGGCATACTGGGCATGCCTCCTTCTGCCTACTGCAGCAGGCTCTGGTTGTTCCTCCTCCAAGTTATTCTGTGCCTGTGCAGGCCTTGGCATTGGTGGGGGGCTATATGGCCCTGCCCCTTGTTGCTCCTGCTGCAGCTGTTTCCAAAGGATCATATTGTGTAGCATGGCACATACAAGGATGATTTGGGTACATGTAGTTGATGAGTACTGCAAGGCTCCACTGGATGTGTCCAAGCACTGGAACTGTGACTTGAGCATCCCAAACACACGCTCTATTATGATTCTTGTTTGTGCATGTGCCTCATTATGAAGGTCTTGTTCAATTGTGTGTGCAATTCTGATGGGTGGCATCAGCCACGGCTTCAGTGCTTATCCAGCAACCCCCACTAGGTGACCATGTGGGATGCCCCCATTGGCAAATTTCTGGTAGAGCTGCACAAATGCCAGATGTGGGAATCATGATAACTTCCAGGGCAGCCAGCACATGCATTCACTATTATGCCCTGGGCATCGCACATGACCTGGCAGTTGATGGAGGGAAAGCCCTTGCGGTTGATGTAAAACCTACCCTGCTCACCAGGTGGTGCTTTGATGCATATGTGTGTGCAGCCTATTGCACCCACTGCCTCAGGGTATTCTGGTATCTGGTGGAAGTGATGCATACTGCTGGCCAACACCTCACGGGTGAGGGGGAAATATACATGCTCACCAACATGTGCTGCCATGGCATCCAGGTGATGCCTGTGAGATCCCCATCATATCCCCAGTTGGCTTTTGGAAGGTACCTGTAGCTAGTATTCTTAGGCCTACACATTCCTTCGTTTCCATTGGGATGGGTTCCCCTCTGTTAGTTCTGTGTGTCAGGCATGGCCAGCACAGCTCAACAATCTGCTGTAGGAGGTCCCTGTCCACCCTATCACACTCCACTATCTCCACCTCATGTAGCCCTTGGTAGGTGACCCTGGGTCTGTACACTCTTCTTCATTTCCTCACCATGGGTTGGTCGGCAGCATTTCCATCCTTGCCACCCTCAGCTTCTTCCACAAGTTGTATGATAGCTATTGCAGCCCCTAACATTTTGCTGGTGTGAGTGTTAAAAGTTCCCCGCTTGTTTACACTGGTGGTGTAGAGTGTGGAAAAAAACAGAGGGGTAGGTGTTTGCATAGTTTATAGTGGCATTCTGGGCTGGGCTGGTCTGCTGCCTGTGTAATTGGCTGGCTCCAATCCATTTCACCTGGCAGCAAACCTAGTAACCCTTGATTAACCTCCTACTGCTGCTTTCCCTTCCCATTGCCCTTCTGATTCATCCCGGGGGCACATTGCACAATTGGTGTACTGCAATGTGCACACTTCCTGGGTTCACTTCCTTTATCTTCCTGTAGATCCCGTTGCATGGCGCACACACCCGCTTACACTGCGTCGTACATGCTGGGCAGGTTTAGACACACCTCCTGGCTTTGCTGTGCTAAGCTGGATGCAACCCTGAGCCACAGGGCTCCAATCCATTGACAGTATGCTTGATACTCCCACACATGATGTCACTTACCTCCTAGTATTGCACTCAGCTATCCATACTCATACACTATTCGAACCTGCCTCACATGCTGGTGAAAACTGGGATTCACTATCCTTCCCCTCATTTGCATAGAATTGCCTACTAATGCATAGTTACATGTATCACACTGTGCCTCCCTCTTAGCAACCACTACTCACTGGCCAGGTTGTCTTTTGCCTGCCATTGACTTGCATGGCAAAATACTGATTTTAGTTAGACTGTTGTTTTTAGGTTTATTTTCTTATTTCCCCACTGGTCCCGTTTGCGCACCGCTGCCCTATGCTCGAACGGATGTAATCGGCAGACATATCATAAAAGTTGTATTTTATACATTTGGCATTGTTTGCAATGCCAGTGGCCTTCTACTTGGCCATTGGCATGCATCCTCAATGCTATGTAGCCTTTATTTGGAGCTGACATAGCTCTGTTTTGCAGTTTGCAGTGTCATACTCGGTTACTAACCAAGTACATTTCTACATATTACGCTAGTCCTGCATGCCCTGATTCCTGCTTCCTGAATGGCAAGTTTACTTCATTTGCATGGTTTTCACCTGTAAATGGGGTGATTTGCATACAGTGGCTGGAGATGTGCAGCACTAGTGCTACAGCGCTCGTGCACGTCAAACTTGCACGTACATGAATCGCTCGGCTGCCATATTGGCAAAATTTCATCTAACACTTATCATGCATGCCGTGCAAGCTTTTGAGAATCTGGGGGTGTGTACAAATAGAAAGATCAATAGATACTGATATAGATGATAAACCTATATAAATAAATGGATCTAGGACAGTTGATCGAAAGACCAACTGTACGAATTCAACCCTACCAAACACCTTTTACCGAAACTGCTTTCAACGAAAAAGCAGTTTCGGTAAACGGAAGGTAAAAAAAATACACACATGTACAAAAACAAAAAAAAAAACACACACACCATGTTTACGCAGGTGGGCTTAGCCCCCCTGCACCCCCCCACACCCTCTTACTTTTATATTCTCACTCCAAGATCGCACTACAGTGGGAAAAAGGGAATATTCCTTTATCCCCACTATAGTCCGATCTCATCCACTACCAGTTCCCCCCAATTCCCTGTACTTTTACGAAAGTTTCGCGAAAGCACTTTTTTGTTAAAAAGTGCTTTCATGAAACTGTGACAACCTGTTTCACTTCCGGTGAAACAGTCTTCCGGTAGACTGTCCTAGACCCAAATAAATATATACATTTTATATATATATATATATATATATATATATATATATATATATATATATATATGTGTGTGTGTGGTGGTGCTGTGGTAGACTTGTCGCCTCACAGTTAGACGTTGCCCATTCGATTCTCAGTTAGAGCGTCTTCTGTGTGGCGACATGCGTAAATGGGCATTCCTTCATTGAAGGCTATGCGTTAGGCTTGGCAAGCCAGCACATAAAACTCTACTGCCAATCATTAGCGGACCGGAGTTCCGCTGTGGCGACCCCTAACCGGGAAAAGCCGAAAGACACAAACAAATATATATATATATATATATATATATATATATATATATATATATATATATATATATGTGTGTGTGTGTGTCTGTGTGTGTGTGTTTGTGTGTGTGTGTGTGTGTGTGTGTGTGTGTGTGTGTGTGTGTGTGTGTGTGTGTGTGTGTGTGTGTGTGTGTGTGTGTGTGTGTGTGTGTGTGTTTGTGTGTGTCAGTGTACACACACACACACACACACACACACACACACACACACACACACACACACACACACACACACACACACACACACACACATATGCATTGGGCAAAAGGACCTAGCTAGCTTTTTCCAGTAATAGTGTTATCACTGAGCTTCTTGTTCAGCCTGTAATGCTCCTTTCAAGCAGTTCTACTCCTGGATCCTTAACTTCATCCAAATACATGTATATATATATATATATATATATATATATATATATATATATATATATATATATATATATATATATATATATATATATATATATATACTGTATGTGTATGCATAAGTGTGTAAATCCATGACTGTGTGGGTATGTGTATAAACAGAGGGTGAAGGGACCTAGCAATGCCTTTCAAACTCTAGCATTATCTCCGATCTGCTAAGTAAATAAGCAAATGCCAGAAAGTTGGTTAGTTAACAAGGTATTACAAATTACCTCTTAATTTATTATTATATTTCTGTGTCATACTTTACAGGACTAGTCTGTGTTTGTGTAAAACATATTGGAATGCTGTACTGTGGGCATTTGTATCACAACAAGACATGAAGTGTGTACACAGTCAATAAAATGACCAAAAGTGATGAATACAGTTATTGGTGGATTATAATGACAGTAGTTTGAGTGGATTTTTATGGTTAAATGTTCTGAGACTGGTACTGTTGTCTTATTAGTTAATGTATTTTGTTTCACTACTTACCATAAAAACATGTTCAAAACTACAAATCAAAACATACCCTAAAGAGAATGTAGCTGTAATTATATTTCAGCTATATATATAAAACTATATATATATATATATATATATATATATATATATATATATATATATATATATATATATTATGATATTATATTATATTATATTATATTATAGTCCAACCTCTCTCTTTCCTTTTTTTATTGGCCAGTATTTGTGTGATGTGCTACATAGCACAAGCAGGAGAAATGGAGAAAAAATGAATGTCAGGTTTGGTTGTGCTTATCTGGTTTGCACATAGTACAGCAGTGTGCAAACTGGACAACTGTCCCACCTAAGAAGCAAACAGGACCCAGACAGCCAAAAACAGAAACCAGATGCATTCAATTAATACTATTGGGCATCAAGCAAACCCAGTAAGCAGTGTTGCACTGTGGTTAACAACAAGACCTTAATAATTATTAGTAAAACAGGGAATGTCATATAACTAGTCCTGTGGCAGTAGGTGTGAAGTGGAGGGCTGGAGTACAGATGGTCTTGGATTCTAGTACTGGGTGTGCAAATTTTGTTTTACTGATGTGACATTGCAGTTTATAGCAATGAACTGCAAAATAGACAAGTGTTTTCTGAACCTTCTTGTGACAACAGGTATAAATGTAGGGCTGCCATACACATGGTCCTGGGTTTGAATACAGCATATGTTATACACGTTTACTGTTGTTTCACTTCCTATTATAGTCAATCTGACTTATAACACCTGACATGATGTAACTAATATTAATTATATGTATGACGGCTGAGGCACTACTATTGTGTTAGTTATGTATTCATTTATCTATGTATTATCACATTTATTCTCAAATGTATGACTGTGGGTGTATTATATACTATATGGTGCAGCGGTTAGTGGTGTTGCCTTACAGCAAGAGGTTCTCTGGTTCAATCTTCAGCTGGGATGCCTTTTATGCAGAGTCTGCATGTCCTCCCTGTGGTCGTGTGGGTTTCCTCTGGGTGCTCTGGTTTCCTCCCACATCTCAAAGACATGCTATAGGTGGATTGGTGGACACTCTAAACTGGCCCATGGTGTGAGTGCGTGGATGTGTGTGCCTCTTGTGGAAGGTTGGGTGCTGGGCTGGCAACTTGACACTGTAAAACTCTACTGTCAATCATGAGTGGACAGGTGATCTGCTGTGGTGACCCCTAACTGGGAAAAGCCAGAAGAAGAATTTCTGTAAGTATATTTCTGCTATCTGAACTGCCATGGCCTTCACATTTGTCTAACACATGTGCACAACTGTCTGTACATCAACAATTCTTGAATTTGCTTTACTTGTTACTGTTGTGCTCCACTTACCATTTCACAAACACAGTGCTCTGAGGTGTGCACTGCTGAGCACCATGTTTGCATGATGGTAAGCGGAATGCAACATTTTCAAACAGTGTGCATACTCCCAGTAAACGTGATAACTGGAATTGGTGGGAAACCATCATTCTCCATTGGTCTTGGTCCATGGTAGACATGGCAGGCATTTCTGAAGAAGGTGTCATATTTAGAACACAGAAATGGGGTGTCCAGTAGTCTAAGATTTTTATTGGACTCCTAGTTAAACACCACAATGCCAGGCTTCTGCAGGGAGACTATTCTAGCTCCCAGTATAAGTCGGAAACTTGGGATAATTTGGCCCGGGCTGTAACCAGTACCACTGGTATTCCGTGCACTGGTGACTAATGTAGGCATCACTATAATGACCTACAGCAGAGGAAGAAGATACCCTCAATGCTTGGATCAAGGAATTTACAACTACATACATCCCACAGATGTGTAAGTATCAACCATAGAGAGTACTTGTAAGACGTAAAAGCTGAATATAGTCAAGACTAGTATTCATAATGGTATTTTGTTATGTTCTGTCTTTTCCACAGCTGCCATGGACTGGGAGGTCAACGTTAAGAACTCATAGGGTTAGACTGGTGAGGATGAGGGAAGCATGTGGTATGTATGCAGCAGAAGAGTAGTGCTATTGTAGCATTAAAAGGTAAAGATAGCATTTTTGGTATTTTATAGAGTTGTATCAAATTGAACATGCATATGTCAACTGTAAAAGCAAGTATGCATGCATTAGTCTGCAGCACAAACCAAGAGTACAATATTACAATATCAAATTGAGCATGTATATCTCAACTGTAAAAGCAAGTATGCATGCATTAGTCTGTAGTACAAACTAAGAGTACAATATTAGACTTTAGTCGGAAGTGGTGGGTCCAAAGACCACACTTCCCAACTATAAAATACTGTTAATTTTTCATTTATGTGTAACTCAAAGGTTTAAAGCAAAAGCTGTACACCAGTGGCACACATGCCCTGCTGTAAACTGTAATCTGTAAAAGTGGAATACTCATATGTGCAATATATGCACATTTCATGGAGTACTTGCTGCAATCTGTAGTGCAGTGTACATCTGTTAGGAGCTGGCAGTCTTAAAAGTAAACTTTCTCTGTGAGGAGGTGGTAGTCCTATCATAGGATCATAGGATCATAGGAGATTACTAGGCTATCGACCTGGAGGTCATTTTAAGCCTAGCCATTTCATCCCAATGTAATACCATAAAAATGCAAGTCAATACCCAAGATTTCATTTATGATGACTGCCTATGGCAAGGAGTGTTGTGGGCTCTATCCCTGGTAAGAAGTTATGGTGTACCATCCACTCATCCAGGTTCCTCTTGAACAGTGTCATAGAGGTGCTCTGTTTCTGGGAGGGTGGCTTAATGGTTAAGGTGTTTGCCTTATAAACACAAGGTGCAGGGTTTGAGTCTCACAATGGATAATTGGCTAGGCTTAAAATGGCTCGCAAGGGCAGTTAGCTTAGTACTAAAACTATGAACTATGAACTATGAAACTATGAATTGGGAGATAACTCTTTCCCTCCAGCATGTCCTATTTAAGTCATTGGCCATATTTAGGTCTCTGGAATGGGTAGCCCTAGTCCCATTTGATTTATGGGCATACAGCAAGTTCATTAGGTTTGGGTCTTGGATTGCTCTGTAGACCAGGCATAAGTGTCCCCTAAGACGTCTATACAATACGGAGTCTAGTGACAGGGAGTTTATTCAGTGTGTAAGGCACATGCTGGAGTCCCTTGATTTTCTTTGTTAGAAACCTCTGAGGTCTCTTTAATTGCTGTAAGTGCTTAGTACGGTACATGCTAAACGAGGCTTTAAACTCAATTTTGGGTCAGATAAGTGCCGAGTACAGGGGGGTTATAACTTCTTTTGCTGTCAAGGTGATGCCTTTACTAATCAAGTGTGCTACATAGAAAGCTTTCCTTATCACAGTAGACACATGGTGGTCGAAGTTAAGGTCACAGTCAACATGTGATCCCAGGTACATTACAACTGCATGGGGTACTTAGGGTATGTTGTTCATATGATAGTGTGAGGGGACATTGTGCAAAAGGGAATGATGATGCATTTCTTTGCATTCAGTTTGAGATCATGACTAATACACCAGTTGCTGGTCTGTGTGAGACCCTCCTGGAGTATACTGATATCATATGGGGATTCAATGATTGCACCTAATTTGCAGTCATCTGCAATCTTGGTCAGCCACAACCCCTCGGTTTTGACCTGAACCTCTGAGAAGTATATATCAAATAGTAGGGAGACCAGCACTGAACCATGTAGCACCCCACTGGTAACAGGTCTGCCAGTTGATGTGGAGTCACCCACTGTGAGAGTGTGTGTCTGTTTTGTGAGCCAGTTGGCAACCCATCTTACAAGGAAAGGGTTTACATTCAGTTTGCTAAGTTTATCGGTAATGCCTGAATGTGGGGTTGTGTTGAAAGCCTTTTCCAGATCGAGGTATGCTGTGTGCACAGATTTGCCCTCATCAATGGCCTTGGTTACATTTTCAAAGAAATCCACCAGATTTAACAGGCAGGATCTGCCTTTCATGAAGCCATATTGGGTAGGATCCAGGGTATGGAGGTCACCTATGTCTTTATTTATGATGTCCATAATGATACATTCCTTGGCCTTACAGATGAGACTTATCAGGCTTATGGGTCTGTAATTCCCCAGGTCTGTTGCTAGGCCACCTGTGTGGAGGGGAATAACTGTTGCTGTTCTCCATTCCACAAGAACAAAGCCAGTAGTTGGGCTATGATTGAAAAGAGTACTTAGTGGTGATGCTAGTTCATGTTTTGGCCTGTTTAGAAGACAACCTGGGATGTCGTCTGGTCTCATAAAGGCTGTTTTTTTGCCTTGGATGAGGCTTTGAGGACCTGCTCTTCAGAGATGTATGGAGGGGGGGGTTGGGGGAGGATTTGTTGTAAGTTAAGAGGGGATAAGGGAGTGAAATGTTTGCCAAACCTATCCATTAGCAGGTTTGCTATCTCTGTGGGATCAACTAAAACTTAAGATAATACAGATAATAAGATAACAGAGTCAAATAATTGTATTAATGCATTGTATGTCACAAATGTAAAACAGTGAAGAAACTTCTCTGTGTGGAAGATTTTCAGTCCATATATTTCTAGTTAATCACTGTATATTAATCATATCAAACATTAGTAGTAGAAGTAACGAACGTAAACTCGTCAAGTCAAAAAGTAATAATAGAAAATATATAATTCTACAGCATTACTAAGTATTCGAAAGTAATCCAAGCAAGGCAGGCAGTCTGTTTCCAGTCGAAAATCCTTTATTAAGTACACAGACAAGCGATCCAAGTGAAACAAAAATAGAGTAATAATTTCCTCACAAGCTTTCTAAATATATATATACTTTTTATCAGGCATGGGAGTGGTTTATTGTGCTGTAAAACAAAGTGTTATTGGTACACATGTTAAATTCACATCCCTTCCCCCATCAGTGTGACATTCGAGCTGGTCCTGCCCTACCTAGTAGCTGTCATAATAATAAATAGCCCTAATGTACTTTAATGGTACATCTTATTTAACCAAATTATTAAGTCTGTGATTTTATACAAGGCAATATACTACATGGCTGGAAATATATCAACCTTAGTTCATTTTGCAATCAAAAATTATATATAAATATATACATATACATTTTGCATGTAAAAATCAGTTTCTATTTTCATAACCTATTGTTAACAAAGATCGCTTTTCTCCTTCTAGACTTCTTCAGGTCTGTGTACAAGAACCCTAAAAACCTATATAATTGTATAATTAGTTAGTATTGCTATTACCATAATTTTGAATAAAATGGAAAAAAGAGAACCATAAAAAAATAAAAATATATATGTATGATGATAGAAACAAAATATACACTTAAATTTCAAATGATTTAAAATGGTATTTAAAACCAATTTGTAGAAAAAAATAAAATAAAATACAATTAGTCCTGTAAACAATGTGGCAATTTTCTAAGTTCCAGTGCACTTTTAATTGAACAGTAGTAGTTTAGTCCAGGCTTTCTAAAAGAGTTCAGCTTTAATTGCGACATGAGTTCCTGTTTTTCCAGAATATTCGGGATGTCTCCTTCAAGATCACCCATGTCTATGCGATCCAGGATCTGGAACTTAAAACCTGTGTGTCTTTTATGAAGAGAAAGGTGTTTGGCTAGTGCATTATTTTTACATCCAGAGCGGATTTCTGACAGATGACATGAAACCCTTCAGTTGAGTTTATTTACAGTCTTGCCCACATAGAATGCATCACATTCATTGCACTGTGCCCTGTAAATTACTTTTTTAGTGTTACAGTCACTCCCTGCACTGGTTTTAATGATCTTCTTTAAATAAGGGCAATAAAAACTATCACCTTGCTGTATAAATATACAAAATGTACAATTAGTTTCACATCTTTTAGTGCTTTTCTCACATGGTCTAGGTTTAAATTCAACAAAACTTCTAATATTCCTGGCCTTCCTATAAACAAATGATGGGGCTTCACCTAAGATGTTAATCAGAAAAGGGTTTCCTGTGACAATGTTCCAGTTTTCTTCAATAATATTTTTGATACTGTGATAATCCAAAGTGTATGTCCCATGCCTGATAAAAAGTATATATATATATTTAGAAAGCTTGTGAGGAAATTATTACTCTATTTTTGTTTTACTTGGATTGCTTGTCTGTGTACTTAATAAAGGATTTTCGACTGGAAACAGCCTTGCTTGGATTACTTTCGAATACTTAGTAATGCTGTAGAATTATATATTTTCTATTATCACTTTTTGACTTGACGAGTTTACGTTCGCTACTTCTACTACTATTGTCTGATCTGATTAATATACAGTGATTAACTAGAAATATATGGACTGAAAATCTTCCACACAGAGGAGTTTCTTACACTCTTTTGTTTTTAGACCCACTACACTTTAGTGGGTTGTTTTGAGACTTCGGGGATACCATGGAGATTACTTGTTTCACATACAAATGTACTGATCTCATCTCTTTTTTCTCTCATCCCAACCTTTATCTCTCTTTTTTATTTTATTTTTATTTTTTTTTTTATTTTTGTTGTATTTTATTATGCGTCATCAAAATGTGTCCATGTCTTCCATGTGTACCACATCATTAAATGCTCCACAGCACAGCAGGGTAGGGATCCACCACAAGATCTGCCCATCCCCCTCCACCAGATCCAGTACTGTTGCCCAGCATGTCTGGGAGCCAACCTGGCAGCACCACCTCTGCTGCCCCTGCACTACCTGCCCCCTAAGGTAGTCCAGCCCTGAAGGTCAATCCTGTGGTACCCTCCAGGAGCAATAGTGGAGATTGTGATTTTATCACCTACACCAAGATCTAAGGGATGGTACATAGGGTTGTGCACCACACTGTTGGTGCATGCCTACACCAGCTGAAGAGGCTACTCTCCCTCATTTTACGCAATAGGAGGAGGAGGAGAAGGAGACATCAAGTACTCCAGCCAGTGGTGGAGTGAGGTGACAGTGATGACAGTTCAGTGGTTGAGGAATCGATTTTCATTGTCACCAAACTTGATGACCATAGGTTCGGGATGTCCGCACCCTCACCCCAATCATGGTGTCCCCCAACTTTTTTGTTCATCACCATCCTATTCTCTTGTCTGGTTTGTCTTGTCTGTCTGCAACTGTTTCCTCATCTATCCATCTTACCTGATCCAGGTATAGCTACTTCCCTTCCCTAACATTCCTCTCTCTTTCTCCCAAAAAATATGGGACCTGTCCCACAAAAAAATCGTTACATACATAGCTCTCCATTTCACACATGTATCTTCTTGACACACTTCATTCAGCCCATTTCACTATACAATATGATTGTGTTGTGGTCACCCATCTCTCTGGAGGTAACAGTCCAAAAGCAGTTAATATTTTGCATATATGTTCACTTTACACTGTTAAAGAAATGGATAGCTACAGTTCTTTCCTACCTCCCTCCTGCACATTTCTGCCATGCTTTCCCTTTGTTCTTTCCCCTGCTTGCTCCCCATTTCACCACTGCCCTATCTTCCCCATTTCTTTTCTTTAATGCATCATTGGTAATGTGAAAGTAGTTAAAAGTATTACATGCATCTGCATTCAGACCCAGTACCGTCTGGTCCCAAAAAAGACTGTATCACTGCATAAACTGTATTACCAGATGCTGCCACAGAGTCAGTTAAGTAGTAGGTATGTTCCAGAGCCACAGAGTCATTTAAGTAGCAGCTGTATTCCAGAGATTCAATACTGTCTGACTTTGTTCTTCCCCTGCATTCTCCCCATTTCACCACTTTCCTAGCTACCCCATTTTACCACCTTTAATCTGATCAAAAATAGAATCACACACAACACATAAGTAGCAGAAAAAGCAAAGGATCTCTTCATTTTTTGGGCTCCTTGTTTGCAAGAAGGTGAGCCTAGCACACCAATGCACATCAATGGTGAGAGGTGGCAAAATACTGTAGTTAATCTCTGCACAATGCCACTTAATCCTGACACACTATTCCAACACACAGCAGCATATCTGATATAAACAATTCATGTCATTGCATTATCCGTCTGTAATGAAAAGTATTTTAAAGTAACAGATACACCTGTATTTGAACCCAGTACCATCTGGCCCAAAAAAACTAATGTATCAATGCATTAACACATGCTGCCACAGAGTCATATAAGCAATAGGTATATTTCATAGACCCAGTACTAATTGCCTGGCTTTAGCAATGCAGCTCACTTTTGCCCACTGCTTACCTACGCACATGTGTGTGCACTTTGCTAACTGTTGTGCAAACCCGCTGCTCGGTGTTATGGAAATGTTTGTATTATGTTGTATTACTGCTTACTGTATATTTCCTGTATATGACATGTAATTATATGTGGAAACATTACAAACTAAGGTCCCTGTCTAAAAGTATGTCACATATTTATAATACCTCCATGTGTTTGCCCCCCCCCCCACTGTAACCCTGGAGTCTCAGTACTTTCTCCACACATATATCAACCACACTACAAAATGTAATATCAAATGTTGTGTGCTATGCAATGCACATTAGTCTGCTAACATGCAGAACTACAACTATTGATCCATATGCCTAAAAAGCCTTATCTGCAAGGCTGGGAAAAGAATCAGCATAGACCATATCTACAGAAACAAAAGTGACCTTCAGTATACTTGATCCTACCCATTTTGGTTTTGTCAAGGGTAGATCTTGATTATTGACCCTTGTGGATTTCTTGGATACTGACTCTAAAGACATGGATGAGGGATAACAGGACATAATGCCTATGCTGAGTTATCCAATGCCTTTGACACTATCCCCCATTCATGTCATAGTGAAGATATCCCATCTGGGAATTAGGTCATACAGTACTAGATAGACAGCCAACTGAATCAATGATAGAACACACACTCTCAAAGTTGAGGACTGCACCTCCACCACCAGCCCACTCATCAGTGTAATACCACAAAGAGCTGTGATGGGCCCTCAACTGTTTGGAAAATACTTCCCTGAAGCATATGCAATAGTAGATGGCCTGTGAATTACTACATCTGCAGATGACTGTTAACTGAATGCACTCATATAGAGTCCCCCAATGATGGTAACATCTGCCACAGACTAATGATTGGTGCTAAACTTACAGACTAAATCTTAAAGCATACAATGACTCATTGTCTCCTTTGTCAATGTCATACCCCTGCTAACTATGATATATACAGCACCCCCCCCCTAAGCTCAAACACAGTATTCTGAGACTTGGGAACACATGTTGATAGCAATCTACACTTTCATCACTATGTGTCTATAGTGGTGACACATACAATCTGCTTTGTGCACATTATACATATGGACATCGCATCCAAGGCCAGGGTAGTCATACCTCTGCTGTACTTTATCCTTATGACACCAGTAATGAAGTACAATTACATCTCTCTGTAACTTACCAGACACCTTCAGAAATTAGAGAAAACACAGGGTTCTGTCTAGGAGAATCCCAGGCCTCCAGACATGACATACATGGAAATACTGACATACCTGTCACTGTATTTAGTATCATGCAGGCTGCTGAAAGGTGACCTATGTCTGTCCCGCAGAACTGTCTCAGGCCTTGCTCTTCTGGAAATGATGGATATCTGCAATTCAAATGGGACAAGAATAATTTGTCCCAGGGTTTTCAACCTAGCATGTGACATAAATAGAACATGCTGGGGAGAGAGATACATCCCACAATAATTCACTCTCTGTGATAGTATCCCACTATGTGTGAAGTAGTGTTCCTCAATGACCTTCTTCAAGCACAACTTGAGTACTGTTTGGGTGATTGTAAAGTCACCTCTGGGCTGGCACCTATGTCCCCCATGAACAGGGCCAGTTGGTGCTGCTCACAAACTTCCTCTGCTAAAAACAACCATCCAGCTATGCTCAATAAGGGTGCTTGTGTTTTTACATAGCTAGACTTATAAACACCTTAGTGCTATTAGGCTAGTGGCCTCATATGAACCTATGAAGCTATGTGCCTATGCAGGCCTTCCAACCTGTTGCCCCCCACAAGGCATGCTGATGTCAACTACTATAAGTTCACATGCACTCATATATAAATCAGACTTGTGCCATGGAGCTTGTGTAAAGTACTGGGTTCTGTAGTATGTGTACTTAGGTAGGGGTTCTGTTCTCACTGCAGTTGACTCAGTGTGTGTATGTGTACTTAGATAGGTAGGGTTTTTGTCCTTACTGCAGTAAACTTGGTGTGTGTGTGTGTGTGTGTGTGTGTGTGTGTGTGTGTGTGTGTGTGTGTGTGTGTGTGTGTGTGTGTGTGTGTGTGTGTGTGTGTGTGCGCAGACTTATCTCTTATCACTCTACATCACATATGTTATGTCAGAGGCATGGGATTATTGGTGGTATTATTCTTATATTGTCCATGATTGTGGTTAGTTATTGTAATGTTTTCCATGATCTTTTACCTGTGGCCACCTTGCTGAAGACCTCTGCTGAGAGTACACTCATATTCAGGCATATCAGTTTGCACAGCTTCACAACATGCACCCTATCCCAATTGTCAGATCCCTGATAGATGTCCACTGCATTATTCATGTATGGATGCTTACCTCACATAGACATCCTCCCCATTGTTATGTCAGCTTGTGTGACAGTCACAGACAACATATTTTTAATGTACAGTCCATACTGTACCATAGAGATATGTGCTTGGTGTTGCTGCTACAACCATCTTCCATTGACATGCTCTCCTCTGCTGTACATGATGAAGTTTCATCTGTCATCTTTCCCTGTGTTCCGCTGAGTGATCGTTTTACATGGCAGTCCCATGTCCTGTTACACATCATTAACACAGCTTCAGTACAGAATGCCAGGAATGGGATATCACAATACTCTGCACTTTAGGTACACTGTCCTGTACTGTGTTTGGACCATATAATTCACATTTATACCTCTCAAGTGTACAGATATTCCCAGGAAGTCTAGATGTTTTCCTTATCAAATTTGTGGCTTCCTGCCATATCACTGGAATGATCTCTGCACTGATGTGACTCAATATTGCATATATTTGAGTGCATACCTCTCAAATGTCCTGATTTGTGCAGAATGTCCAGATTTTGTCTCATATTTGTGATCTTTTCCTCATTAAAGTTTCTTTTCTGGCAAATCATTGGCATGTCATTCTAGAGTAAAGTCAGAAATGGATAACTGACGTTTGAGTTTCAAATGTCATGTTCTTCAGGCAATTCATGCTACTGTATATCCTACTGGAAGTGCAATATTAAATATCTGTCCCTATTTTGGAGCCTTTGTTCCCCCATTATGTATGTCTTTGTCTCCATATCTTACTCAGAGGGGCTGGCATGTATAAGTTTCATTATACCACATGTCTATGTGACATCTATGGCAATTATGTCCCTATTTCTGGTTAAATGTCCCTGCATTATGTTATATGTTGAACTAACATATTCACAGCTATATGTGAATCCCTGCTGGTCATTGTGGCATTCTGTGCAAATCTGTGGATCGTAGCTGCTCTGTTTTAAGAAATTGATATCCACATTTGTTTACATGGTTTCTTGTCTGGCAACATTGTTGCCAGCTATAAAACCTAGCTTAGGCACACCATGCCTCATTAACATGCATTGCAAACTGCCACTCACCCGCACCATGTACCATCTCGCTAACATGTAAACTCTGTTTAGACACATGAAACCTACATGGAGTTTATTGAATCCTGTGGTCTGTCTTTATCCAATGGCAGGTTTCTTTATATGCATAAATATGAAACATTTTTGAGTCTATTGTATGACTAATACCACAAAGAAGTGCAATTAAAATATTTGTCATGGCATGGAGCATTGGCGTATGACATGAACCACTGGAGTTTACTCATATACTTCTGTTAGTTTCAGTTTTGCAGGAAAACATTGTCCCCAGATTCTCTAAAGCTTACACGGCATGCAAGATCAGTGCAGGAGCTCCAGCAGGCAATATTTCTGCCATGTGATCCAGGAACAGCCTGCAGGGGCATGCACGAGCGCTCCTGCACTAATTCTGCACAGACTAAGCCCTTGTATGCAAATCACCCCATTTGCAGGAGAAATCTATGCAAATTAGGTGATTTTGCAATCCAGGAAGCTTGCAACCATCCATGCAGGACTAGTGCTATCTGCAGAAATGTACTCGGTTAGTAACCAAATACATTTATGCACAATCCAAAACAGAGCTGTGACAGCTCCAAATAAAGGCTGCATATCATGTAGTAAGCATGGCAATGGCCAAGTATAAGACCACTGACATTGCAAACAGTAAAATAAATTAAAAATCAACTTTTATTTTTTTTTAGCTGATCTTGGCTGTTTAAGTGTAGGGCAGCGGCGCGCAAACGGGATCAGGGGAAAAATAACAAAATGAACCTAAAATAACCATTTTAACTAAAATTAGTATTCTGCCATGCAAGTCAATGTCAGGCTGAAGACAACATGGCCAGTGAGTACTGGTTGCTAAGGGGGGAGGCTCAGTGTGAGACATGTAACTATGCATTAGCAGACAATTCTATGCAAATGAGCAGAAGGATAGTGAATCCCAGTTTTCCCCAGCATGTGAGTCAGGTCCCAACAGTGTAAGAGTAGGAATAGCTTGGTGCAAGCCTAGGAGTTAGGTGACATCATGGGGGGTGTCAGATATACTGTATGTGGATTGGAACCCTATGGCTTGGGTCTGCTCCTAGCTTAGCACAGCTAAGCTGGGGGGTGTCTAAACCTGCCTAGCACTCTTTACAATGCCTAATTTGGTGTGCATGCCAGGCACCGGGTTGTAAAGGCAGAAAACAAAAGTTAAACCAGGAAATAGCAGCTCTGTGCACATTTGAGCACTCTGTTTGTGCAGTGCGCCCCCGGGCTTAAACAGGAAGGCAATGGGAAGGGAAAAAAGCAGTAGGAAGCTAATCAAGGAAAACTAGCATAGCTAGCAGGTGAAATGTATCAGAATCAGACAATTACACAGGCAGCAGACCAGACCAACCCAGAACACTACTATAAGCTATTCAAGCACCTTCCCCTCTTTTTTTTCCCAAACTCTACACCACCAGTGTACACAAGCGGGGAACTTTTAACACTCACAACAGCAAAATGATAGGGGTTGCAATATCTATCATACAACAACTTGTGGAAGAGGCTGAGGGTGGTGAGGATGTGAATGCTGTTGACCAACCCACAGTGAGGAGATGGAGAAGAGTGTACAGACCCAGGGTAACCTACCAGGGGCTACATGAGCAGGAGACAGTGGAGTGCTATAGGGTGGACAGGGACCTCCTACAGCAAATTATTGAGCTGTGCCGGCCACGCCGCACACACAGAAATAACAGAGGGGAAACCATCCTAGTGGATACCAAGATATGTGTAGGCCTAAGAATACTAGCTACAGGTACCTTCCAAAGGCGAACTGGGGGTATGATG
The DNA here is from genome assembly GCF_019279795.1 of Protopterus annectens. Taxonomy (NCBI): domain Eukaryota; kingdom Metazoa; phylum Chordata; order Ceratodontiformes; family Protopteridae; genus Protopterus; species Protopterus annectens. The sequence goes on along the minus strand of NC_056746.1, from coordinate 1,458,646,506 downwards.
GGGATCTCACAGGCATCAGCATCCAGGGTACTCCACCAGTTCCTGGATGCCGTGTCAGCAACCCATGAGGCATTGGCCAGCAATATGCAACTGTTCCACCAAATAGCAAAATACCCTGAGGTAGTGGGTGCTATAGACTGCACGCACATATGCATCAAAGCACCACCTGGTGAGCGGAGTAGGGTCTGCATCAACCGCAAGGACTTCCCATCCATCAACTTCCAGGTCATGTGTGATGCCCAGGGCATAATAATGACTGTGTGTGCTGGCTGCCCTGGAAGCTATCACGATTTCCACATCTGGCATCTGATGCAGCTGTACCAGAGATTTGCCAATGGGGACATCCTTGATGGTCACCTAGTGGGGGATGTTGGATATGCACTGGAGCCGTGGCTGATGACACCCATCAGAAATGCACACACACAAACAAAAAATCCATAATGAGGCACACACACAGACCAGAATTATAGTAGAGCATGTGTTTGGGATGCTCAAGTCATGGTTCCGGTGCCTGGACACATTTGGTGGACCCTTGCAGTACTCACCAGCTACATGTATCCAAATTGTCCTCATATGTGCCATGCTACACAATATGATCCTGCGGAAACAGCTGCAGCAGGAGCAGAATGGGGCAGGGCCATACAGCCCCCCACCATTGCCAAGGCCTGCACAGGTACAGAGTGACTCAGAGGAGGAACAATCTGATCCTGCCCCAGTAGGCAGAAGGAGTTGTGCCCAGTATGCCCTGGCCTTGGCAAAGAGGCAACGCATAGCACATACACTGACACAGGAGGGACCCAGGGAATGACAACTCTCTCCAACTCCCACATACAGTAAAAGGGATGCCAAACATTAGACTACCTCTGCTCAACCATGTGTAGGGAGTGTATTATGTGCATCTGATATAGACAGCCCTTCAGCACCACCCCCAATACTGGGACACCCACAAGGTAAGTAACTCCCACAGGCCAGTTGGGGGGTTCACATACCCAAACAACAGTCACAGCCAGCAGGACAGGTGTAGACAAACACAAACAAAGGCTGTGCTATGGCCTCTGAATGATGCCTATGGGTAACCTCCCCCCGGCCTATGCAAATAGACGACAGCAGGTCAGGAAGTGGGATGTCAGTTCTGAAGGGTAGGAAATCTGAAACTAATATGTAGGTAAATAAAAGCTAAGATCTGTAGTACACTGGTATGCCTCTATGCAGCATGATAGGTAAGACTACAGAATGAAATGGAGTACCTGACATACCAGTACAGTTATAGCAAATGTGTACAAGTTTCAGGTGTGCCCCCCCAATCCTGTGTAGACATGTAGAAATAATCAAGTGTGCCCCCCATCCTATGTAGAAATGTAGTAACAGTCATGTGTGCCCCCCAAAGCCTGTGTAGAAGTGTAGAAATAGTCAGATGTGCCCCACCTCATCCTACGTAGAAATGTAGTAACAGTCAGGTGTGCCCCCCCCAAAGCCCGTGTAGAAATGTAGAAATAGTCAGGTGTGCCCCACCCCATCCTACGTAGAAATGTAGTAACAGTCAGGTGCGCCCCCCCCATCCTGTGAAGATATGTAGAAATAGGCATATGTGCCCCCCCATCCCATGTAGAAATGTAGTAACAGTCAATGCCATGTGATTGACGGACACCCTGCAGAAATGGTATGCTACCTGTAGGTGTACAACACATAGGTCAGTACTGCAATACAGAATACCTGGACTTGATCCACACATTCAATACAGACTGGCATACTGGGCATACTCACACACAAAGGCAATGTCAGTCAACAAGACACTGCAAGGTCATACTGGGCATGTTCACACACTTTAACACATGAAGGATCTGTCTGCAAACACCAGTGGACCAGACATAACTGACGGACGCAGATGTTATGCAGACACTCCTCAGTATGCACCATACATGCTTTGCACACACAGTGGACAGAAATACAGACATATATCGAAGGACAACACACTATAATAAGCCAAAGGCAGACGTACATAGATGTGTGGAAGAGGGTGACTGTGACAAGGAGCCATCCAGGCCTGTCCCACCCAGCATACAGCCAAAGGGCCACAACCACATGAGGTTCAGATGTCACTCACTGTAGATACTAGCCACCATATCTGTCAGCAGTACAGACTATGTGATGCACGTGCTAACTGTGCAACATGACTGTACAAGGAAGGTGTCATCTAGCATCTGTATACACGTACCTCATGAAATATGACCCTGTGTGTGCCGGCATGTGGTGTGTCAACTTCTAGATGAATGGGTTAAGGCCCATGGACACACACTTCCCTCCCCATAGCCCTACTATGACAAGCCTGCTGAGGTCATCCACTGTGAAATACACCTTTGGGAGAGTTGTAGTCCAGTAATCTCCATGATGCGCCCCAAAACTGTACACTGCTGTAGTGCAGTAAACTCATTAGGTAGGAGTTTTAATCCCAGACTTGGCAAATTTGTGTGTGTGTGTCTGTCTGTGTAGAGAGCAACTCTTTTTAGGGTAGTCACACTCCCTACAATTGAAATGCAATACTTTGGTAAGGCTGCTGATGTCATCCACCTAGAAATACACCTCTGTGAAGGTTGCAGCCTAATAATCTCCGTAGCGCGTCCTGTGACTGTGTACTGCTGTAGTGTGATAAATTACTTAGGTAGATGCTCTAATCTTAGGCAAGTGTGTGTGTGTGTGTGTGTGTGTGTGTGTGTGTGTGTGTGTGTGTGTGTGTGTGTGTGTGTGTGTGTGTGTGTCTGTATAGACAGCAATGCTTTTTAGGGTAGTCACACTCCCTACAACTGAAATGCGATACTTTGGTAAGGCTGCTGATGTCATCCACCTAGAAATACACCTCCGTGAAGATTGCAACCCAGTAATCACTGTAGCGCGTCCTGTAACTGCGTACTGCTATAGTGTGATAATTTACTTAGGTAGATGTTCTAATCCCAGACCTGGCAAGTTTGTGTGTGACTCTGTCTGTGTAGAGAGCAATGCTTTTTAGGGTAGTCACACTCCCTACAATTGAAATGCTCAACTTTGGCAAGGCTGCTGATGTCACCCCCCTAGAAGTACACCTCTGTGAAGGTTGTAGCCCAGTAATCTCAGTAGTGTGTACCATAACTGCTTAGTGTGATATAGAACTTGGATAGGGTTCTATGCCCACCCATGGCAGTTCTGGACATTTTGTTTCTGTGTAGGGAGCAATGCATTTTAGGCTAGTCACACTCAGTACATTTCAAATGCCCTACTTTGACAATCCAGCTGATGTCATTCATTGTTAAATACACCTTTGGGGAAGACGTTCAACAGTAATCCCCATGGTACTTCCTATAGCAACTCCATGCTGTAGTATATCAACCTCTGTTATGGGTTCTATACCCACACTTGGTTGTGTGTGTTTCAATGTCTGTGTAGGGACCAATGCACTTTAGGCTAGTCACACTCAGTACATTTCAAATGCCCTACTTTGGCAATCCTGCTGACGTCATTCATTGTGAAATACACCTTTGGGAAAAGAGTTCTCCAATAATCCCCATGGTGTGTCCTATAACAGCTCCATGCTGTAGTGTAATATAGACTTCTCTTAGGGGTTTTATACCCACACATGTCAACTGTGGATGTTTTGTGTGTGTGCATCACTGTCTGTGTAGGGAGCAATGCATTTTAGCCTAGCCACACTCACTACAATTCAAATATCCTACTTTGGCAATCCTGCTGATGTCATCCAATGTGATATACACCTTTGGGGAATGACTACTCAAATAATCTCTGTGGCATGTGCTATAACTGTGTAGTAATATAGTGTAATAAACTAGTTAGGTAGGAGTTGTACTCCCAAACATGACAGGTGTGTGTGTGCTTGTAACTCATATCCTGTGTGGAAGTGGGTGTGAGTGTGTGACACCTGGGCCCAATGTGGAGTGTGTTTTGCACATTTCTTATATGGTGACCCTAGTATATATCACAATGTCCACTGTCTAGGGATAACAGATGTGAAATAGCCAAGAGGCTGGGGTGTAAATCCATACCCATACATGTGACATCAAGGCCAGGCAATCACAGTTAGCAACTCCAGTACTACCCAGAGCACACTCTCAACCCATGGCTCATATACACACACACACACACACACACACACACACACACACACACACACACACACACACACACACACACACACACACATGCCTATGCAACAGCCAATATGTGGGTAGTACACTGCATATTGGCCACTGATAGTAACTATGGGGTGATTGCAGAGGGCTACAGAGGGCATGGAACCCTGTCCATCTGTCCAATAGGCACCCACATGTAGACAGTGCATCTTCCCCATGTTCCCCACTGGACACCTGCAACACCTGTGGTGCCAACACATGTGACCCACAAAGGACATACCATACCTGAAAACATGCCCTGTATGGACAGATGTCACTAACACCAGGGAATGTTGTTAGCATGCTATCAATGTAGGTGCAGGTTAAACCTGCTGTCCATTACCAGTTCCCACCACAAGTGCCCAAGACTGGCACATCTGATGATAATCAGTGTTCACAACATGGGCCAGACACCCCAGGTACAGTTCCACATGTCACTGTACATGCATGTGGGAGGTGTGCACATTCCAGACACCATCCATGTCATGGACTAAGGAACACATACATGGCAAGAGATGCACAGCATTGGCCACGCACAATAGTCACCCAGGTGACTGGATGGAGGATACAATACCCACCTGTGTGGGAAAATGCAGAAACTACAGCCCTGAGCCACAATGCAGACCCTTTTCATGTGGCCTGATGCCAAGGTATACCCATCACCTAGCCTTGTATGAACATCTGGCACAGTCGCCCACCACACACCTGTGCAGAAATGCACCCATGCATGTCAGTACTGGCATCCTGTGTGTTTGTGAGTGTGTTGTATGATGCGTATGATCACATCCACACTCACAACAACCCCCACTGGCATACTAAAGCATGGTGCCTGATGTTAGACACTTCCCCATACCCTTTGCCCATATAACCTCCATATGACCCATGTGGTGCATGTGATACCTGCACAGTAATGTGTTGTGGCAAGCTCACTAGTGATGAGCTGTAATCCTGGCCCTGCCAAGTATGTCAATGTATGTGCGTCCCTGTGAGAGTGTGGCTGTGTTTACGCTGGCACCTGTTCATGTGGACAGGCATGTGTACTTCACCTACCGTATAGCTATCATATCCCTGTTGCAGATGTCACTCACCATCACATATTTGTTCTGAGGGCTCCACAGCAGGTAACCTATGTGGCGCATCCAATAACTGCATAGAAATGTGATAACACTACATAGTTGTCAGGGGATTGATATCCTGTGCTGGTAGGTGTGTGACACAAACATGCCTAAGGTTTACTTCCCCACCCTTCCCTGACTTGTCTTTGCCTCTGTCTGCCACTCTCACTCCCTCACTGGTGGATGTGGAGACCTACACCTGCTTTGCTTAGGCAGCAGCATGTGTATTTTAGGTAATGCTCATGATCAGCTGATGGCCTCTGCATGAATTGCAGCCCTCCCCTAGCTGATTGCATGTGGAACAGCTGTGGTAATATTCCCATAGCCAACTGCATGGAAACACACTCCAATATCTAGGAACATCATGTTGGTGTTGGGCCTTTTCATTCAGTGTGAGCAGGAACAAGATCAGTTGTTTGGCAAACAGTATCTCAGATGGACTGGGGATTTACCTCTGACAACATACACTGTGGAAACAAGCCAACACACAGGAGGGGGATGTGCCTGACCTGACTACAGACTGTAAGTGCTGCTATACTGCATTCGGAGTAATGTTGGTTTAACAGGGTGTGTGCGTATATGGCTGTCCTACATGTATTAATACCTGCCATGTCAGTTCTATGTTTATGAGGACTCCCCATCTGTAGGGTCATCTGCAGACTGGGCAGTGTGTGTTGCCTTTGGTTTCAAGTGTTACCCACAGAGCATGTATATGTGAACTTCAGAAGGTAGTGTGAGGATTGCAGTCTGTAGATGGTGAAAGTCGTGACAGTTACTGACTTCATATCCCTCATAGGACATATGTTGCAACAAACCCTGTTACAACAGTAAATGCATGATGTTATCACAGCAGCATGTCAATATTGGCCCTGTGTATGTGCTTCCAGCCACAACTCTGTCAACCTTTGTACATATGTCATGCATTAAGAGGTGCATATGTGCTGTACACCATAATTAGTGTCACCATATCTGATAACAAGCCAGTGAGATATCAGACTGCTACACATGTTATGTACAGTAAGGATTATATTTGATGACATAACCTGGACATTCTGTGGTTGTTTGCACAGTACTGAGGTCTGTGTACTTATGGTGAATGTCGACAATGTGTGTATTGTTGATATGTACCTTGGCTTGTGCACAGACTGTGGTAGATGTCATCGTTCTAGGTCCCGTCCTATCTGATGTTCCATGCTGCTTCACTGTATGTTACCGTATTGGCTTACATATTTGTAGGGCCATACACACACATGTCCCATACCACAGACAGGCATCAGGCCACACTGTGTAGCGGCCCAGTATATGTAGGGTTAGTGTGTGAGTGGCACATATGAGGATGGTGTTGGACAGATAGTCCATATACTGTAATATTATGCTAGCTTACCATATGTGGCTATGGCTGTGTTCACATTGGTTGTGGTTATGCACTTTCACACAGGTGTATCTTACCCTGTGCTGTGACATGCCTGTAGAGCCTGCTATATATACAGGTACATGTGCATTCCCCTATAGGCTATATAGGCTGGTGTTGAGCCAGTCTGCCTGTAGCCTGCACAGTGCTTTGTTACATGCCTAGCAGCTTAGTGTACTTACCCAGTGATATGTCATGTCCAGATACTTGCCAGATCTACTGCTGCTGGGCCTCCCTTAACAGTCATGTATGTCAGACAAAGCGGTGGGATGCTGTACAGATGTATGTCAATATCTAGTGGGTAGGATGTGTCCATGGCACCTCTGTACCAGCAGTTATTATGTGTCAGGAAAGAATCTATGGGGGTGAATATATACCAGCCGTTATGTGTTATACCCATCTATATGGCTGTTAACATCCATATTGTCAGGCTTGGTCCACATGTTCTGCACTAAGGGGTTCTGTGTATACATCTGGACTGTACAGAGTGTGTCCGAATGTCCACATCTATTGGCCAATATCTCTGCTGTAGTCCACAAGAGCATTATGTGCTTGCAGCGGTACTGTACTATGATGTCCTTAGGGTTTCTGCCAGTAGTCAATGGTGCACATGTGAAAAGCAGATGTGACCTCCCATGCACATCATGTCTGTAAAGACAATCCCTGTTACAATAGCAATAGTCTACTAATATACCCGCTATACATACCTGACATCCTCTTGCACTACGAAGTTGGGACTATAGGGACTGAGGTAGGGCTACACCCCATGTTCAGGACATCTGGTGAATATATATGTACATATGATTATCCAGATATCTATACAGATAATTACATATGTACATATCAACATTTATAGATGGGTGTGTATATGTACATAGATATGCATATACACACCTAGATATATACATATACAGAGCATTATATGTCTACACATATACAGATAGTGATACATATGCACATATACGCATACCACACTGCCATTCCTGCCAGCAGTCCACTGCTGTTGTATCCCCCACACATATGGTGGGGCAGGGGCCATATATGTGTGGGCTTCACCTACACAATACATGTGTGCCCATATGCACTCCAGAGGCCAGTGTATGTAACAGTGGTATATGGCCCTGTATTATTGAGTCTAGGGGGGATACACTATACATAACCTAGGCTGTTACAAAATTTGGGGGTATCAGGAGTGAACTGCCTTAAGGTATCTGGATGTACAATACCATACATTCACCTATCTTGACATTACTTACATAAAGTGGGTTACTGCAGACCTACTGCCTGCTGCCATACAGACTGTTCTGTTTGCCAGTGTGCCTCTGATGATGTCAATTATGCCTTGGTATGCAACATTTACATCCCATTTGATCAACTGAAGTCTTTACCACCTAGTGATTGTGTACAGAGTGTAGATAGAGGCTGCTGGACTATACACCTGCATCACTTACTGTTGATTGTGTGGTATCCTGTGGCCCAGTCTGTCTTCACTATTGTACGATTTGGAGGGCTTTACCTGGACAGCAACAGCTGTGGACCTTTCCAGACTACTGTATTAGTATAACTGTTTCACAGTTGCATTACTCTGTTGATATGGATGTCAGTGTCTGAACAGATATGTGACATGGCATATACATGTGTAATAGTACACAAATAAAGGTATTCCATTTCTGCAAACCTGTGTGTGTTTTTTTATCCTATGGCCTCTCTGTGGGAATATGTTGCAGGCACCGAATGTCATTTGTATGGGTGGCTTATCCAGTGTCCAGTTGTTAGGGTGTTAACTGTAGGCATAGTGGCTGTTCCATATTGTGTGCCCCTTACTACATAAGTATTTTCCTGTACATATCTCTGTGAGTGTATATATATAAATATTTATCTGCATATATGTGCCTGTGTATATGTATCCTGGGGATGCTGTTAGTTTCCACATTTTACATTTCCTGTGGGAGCCAGACTGTACTGCATGATATGTTACCAATACCAGACTGACATTATACAGGTGGGATGTAGCACTGTTAACATCTTGTGCCCATGTCGTGTCAGGATCTGGTTATGGGATGTGCAACACTTCATAGTGTATTGCAGGGCGGACGTGTTTGGCTGTGGGGGGGGTGGATGTACCTATTCGTACAAGACGTATATCATTTGGGGCCTCTCAACCCCATTAACGGTACATGTGGACATATATGATTTAGTTAATCTCCCATTGATATTGGCGCATATGTCCATATATACCTATATGGATATATATATATATATATATATATATATATATATATCTGCTTACATATTTATAACTATGTCCGTATATACCTACATAGATATATATCTGCTTACATATATGTAACTTGATGTGTATATGTAGATATATAGGTGTAGACATATATATATATGTGTGTTGATGTAGGCATTCGCATTAATATAAGTTCATATATATTTATATATATATATATATATATATATATATATATATATATATATATATATATATGTTGTATCTGTTTAGATAATATTAATATATTAAACCAAGAAAGTCCAAAAACTTGTAAAACACCAAACAAGGTGTGCGTGCTCTGAAAGGTCCAACAAATGTTTAATGGCTGACAAAAAAAAGGAAATATAGCTCAGATAACAATAATCCAATATGCAATCCAGAACTGGCAACAAGTTAAAAAGTTAAAAGTTTTAAAACAAACTGACAACAGTAATCCAGGTCACAATGTAAAGCGCTTTTCGTTAGGAAACCCTTCTCCTAACTTCATCAGACAATGACACCCAAGAAAGAAACACAGGTTTAAATTCTTAATCTGATAACTGATGCCTATTAATACAATTAAGTACAATCACAATGTTAAAGGTATAGTATCGGTAGGCTTGTTGATGTTAAATAAACAAGTAGTAAGTTAAAATAGTTTTTTTAAACAAACTATAAAAAAACTATTTTAACTTACTACTTGTACTGAACAGTTGCATAGCAAGCAAAACACATGCATATATGGGACCAGAGTGGTAATAAGAACAGCATGCACCATGCCAACAATGTTGGAATAATTCAATATGGCACATGCATGGGAACCATTAAAATATTTATCAAAGAATTGGACATTATGAGAGTCATTACATACCTGTTGGGGATGGGTATGTTGATTATTGTTGGAGATAAGGTGGGGGGAGAGAAAGATGTCATTTAACAAGTAGCATATTCCTGTCGTCCACATTAATTTCCTAGTCAGTGCTGTTATCTGTACCTTACAAGTCTTACTACACTACCCTATAGCTTTATTTTGGACAGTGATATGGCTGTTATCATCATTACACATGAACTGGTTTTACCTGCTTCACCTCTTACCTGGTATACTTGTGGAGGGAATGTTTGTTAACACTGACTAACTGTTTGTACACATACACCCGGATTCCGAGTTGATGTTTTACACTATGCTATCCAACTCTTTCTGCACAGACTCTGGCCATGTGTTGACCACATGCTGGTGTTGTTGTTGTGTCTTTCGGCTTTTCCTGGTTAGGGGTCACCACAGTGGAACTCCGGTCTGCTAATGATTGGTAGTTGATTTTTACGTGCCAAGTTACCAGCCCTGACGCACAACCTTCAATGAAGGTATGCCCATTCACGTATATCTCCACGCAGAAGACGCTCTAGCTGAGAATCGAACCGGACAGCGTCTTACTGTGAGGCGACAACACTACCGCAGCACACCACATGCTGGTGTGCAGGGACATATCTAGAATATTGCCCTCTTCCATCTTTAGTGACCTGACACACACATATACACGCTTTCCTACACAGTTATATTATGCAGCACAGTGTGGGCAACAGTGACCAGTGATACTTGATTATTCAGAGAAACTGCAACACTCACAATACCCTACAATACCAGAGTGGACAGTACCAGTACAAGTTATATTGGTCTGTATTTCTCAGCACAGTGTTCGTATCCAACGTACCTGTGGGAGCAATGTTTGTTAGGACTACCTGACTGTTGCCAGACAAAGTTCCAGATTGCACATTAGTATTATGCACATACATCTCACTATGTTACTGTACACACTCTGGTCACAGCTTGACAACATGGGAGTGCAGATAGGACATACTTGGAATATTACCCTCCTAACAGTTTTGGGGGTTGCTACAGTGACAGGTGTGTTCTCATGATGGTTGACAATCACGTGTATTCCCTGTTTACTGGCTACACATCTGGGATCATCCCAGAGACTTACCAGGGGGACAGGGGGACAGGCAGCAGATATGGGCACATATACTGGACATTATGGCCTCATGTGTACAGTTGTGGGGTATGAATCTGTATGCAGTCTAATTCCACTCCCAGGATTCAGATCATGGCTGTGTCTGCTACAACTTAACCACTGTCCATCACAGTTGTGTCTGCTATATTGATATTGCTGTATATCTCCAATCTGCTTTCTGTCTTATTAATCCCCTGTGCTTATGCAGTCTGACCTTGTATAACAACACTCTTATACATAATTCCTAGACAGTTATATGTTGTAGGACAGTGTGGGTTACAGTTATGTGTAATACCTCATTATTCAGAGCAACTGCATACCATTCTTGTATTTCTGGGCACAGTGTTGGTATATGACAGACTTGTGGAATGAATGTTTATTAGCACTACCTGAATATTCCCACACACAGTACCAGGTTCCACATTACTATTATGCACATACATCTCACTCTATTACTGTACACACTCTGATCACAGCTTAACAAGTTGAGGTGTAAATGGGACATACGTGGCTTCTTAGTCACATAAGGTATTGGGGAGTTGCTAGTGTGCCAGATTTGTTGTCATAGATGTGTGTCAATCAGTTGTATTTTCTGTTTGCTGCTTATATGTCTGGGATCATCCCACTGATTTCCCAGGGGGGCAGGTTGATAGGCAACAGATATGGGCCACTTTCATAGACATTCTGGACATATCTGTACAGTTTGGGGTATGATTCTGTATGCAGACTACTACCACTGGCAGGATTCGAACCATGGCTGTTTGTGCTTAAAAAGCAACAGTTCACATCTCAGTTGCATGTGCTATTCAGTTTTTGCTATTTGCATTTTCCCTGTTTACTGTCTATGTGTCTTTCAGTTGTACCAAATGGTCTCTGGAGATTACACCTGTCATATACAGGCATTTCTACACATTCAATTTATGGTGCATGGTGTGGGTAACAGTGCTTAATACCACAGTACTATTACATGATTGCACATCTACATTACTATATGATACCAGAGTATACACATGCAGTCCAGCAGTTAGACCTGTTTTATCAGGTAATTACACTTTTATTGACATAATATGAGACTCTTCCTGTCATATTCTCTAGTGTATGCAGTACTTGCCTTGAACAATACAGGTTTTATACTAGCAATTAATTTACTGCTACTTTAATTTTTATTTCCTATGACAGTAAAAGCATGAGTATTACTGACCTGCCTCGCATCACAACTGTGCCAGGTGGCTGATGTGGGCCTCCTGGTTCGCGGCCCGCTCCGTTGCAGCTGTGGGGGACATAAGAGGAATATTTAGCCATACCTATCCATGATATACCTGAGCTAGCAATTATTACACACATACTGGGGTGATACTTACATACATCTGGAACATCCCTTGATGCTCTAGCCTCTTGGAGCTGCTCCTCCAAGAGGTCCCCCTTCCACTGCTTCAGATCGGCACAGTGGTGCCTGACCTGCTCAACAGTTCGGGGTATGCCAGTGGCACTGGTGAGGTCACGGGTGAGATGGTCCCAGGGCTCCACCTTATATTGGGAGCCCTGGTACTGGCCCTGCAGCAGTCTCTGTGCATGGTCTTTAACTAGGTGTCCTGCCATGACCTTTGACTCCTGGATGCACCAGCTCTGCACCCAGAAGTGCACTACTTCTCCCCTTACTGCCATAGTGCCTGCAAGGGGAAGCTACAACCAGTTATGAGATGCATTTACACCTCTTGGGTTTAAGTAGGGCCAATTTCCCACACTTTTCCATGACTGGCTGGTTTTGAAAAAGCTAAGCTATGGGTAAACCTGCTTACCTAAGACTGGCATTGTTTAAAGGGGTATACCACTGGGCACAATGAGTTAGCCAGTCTACACATTGCTCACACCTCGTAAGCTGGCCTGGGCAATGCTTAGTGTTGCTTACATTAGACTTTCATTATAATGCCTTTTTGGCATTGCATGATTATTCATTACACCTTATATGTATGCCTGGTATCCATGATTAATGTGTACATACACTCTGTGGGGCCCTTGTGCTTTATTGGAGACTTCAACACTCTATTACAATTACACCTCACTTCTGGGCTTATTGCTGTATTCCAGTTCACATATTTATGTTATGTAGTGGGTTATGGTACATATGACTGTATACTGATTCCTTTCACAGGTTCAGTTTGGTTATGTTAAGTTGAGGACTTGTTTGCTACTACCTCAGCTGTCTGCAGTTCTGTGATGGCTTGATGGATAACTACTGGGACTACAGTATATAGGGTTCTGAGTTCGAGACTTGCTTGGCTGTTTATTTTGTTAATGGGCAGAATGAGGGCCGTTGGATGCAGAGTGATTAAGGCACTTTTGAGTAGTTGTAAGCAGGTTTGTGCAATGGTAAGCACTCCTAACCTGCTGTTACATCTGCTTACAGAGAGTTAGCTTCAGAATTGCTTAGCCAGTGTAGGCATTGCTTACCGCCATGCAAATGGGGTTACACTCACTTACTAGTGCCTATATATGCTTACTACTGCTTATTGGTGCTTAGACCTACTTACTAGTGTCTTATTCATTATGACACTGACACCTCACATGTGCATTTACTGCAGTACTCCAGTTCATAAATACATGTTATTTAGTGGGTTATGCAACAAAAATATTAATCATAACATGCTTTGCCATGTAAAATTGGATGTCTAAGGACAACCACAATGCATTCTATATCTATGCCAAGAATCTCAATGGCAATACCCAGATCTGCTCTGAGTTACAGCACAATGGCACAAAGATTACAGAACCAACTGATATTGCCAACATCCTGGCAGATAGGTTCAGTGCTAATTTTACCCCCCCCCATCCCTAAAAAGCCCATATCTATACAAGGAAGAATGCAGAGTCCCTGTAATCACAACTACACAGGTAAAAGCAGCAGTCTCTAAAGCCAAAAGCACAGCATCCATGGGACCGAACAACATCCCAGGCTGCGTTTTATATGAAATTTAGAACAAACTGGCTCTCCACCTAAGCACCATGTTCAATCATAGCCTCATGTCAGGCTTTGTGCCAACTGAATGGTGCACAGCAACAGTTATCCCACTCCACAAAGGGGGAGCCACCACTGATCCTGGGAATCCTGGGAGCTATTGCCCTATTAGCCTGACGAGCCTGGTCTGCAAGGCCATGGAATGTATCATCATGGAATTCATAAACAAAGACATTGGTAACCTCCAAACTCTGGACTCTACCCAGTTCGAGTTTGTGAAAGGCAGATCATGCCTCCTGAACCTGGTCGACTTCTTTGAGGCAGTCACCAAAGCCGTAGATGAGGGTAAGGTGGTTCACACAGCCTATCTTGACCTCGCCAAATCTTTCGACATCATCCCCCATTCTGGAATTATAGCTAAACTTACTAAACTAGGTATATATCCCTATATCACAAGATGGGTTGCCAACTGGCTCACTGACAGAACCCACACTGCAAAGGTTGCAGACTCTAAATCTGACTTCAAACCAGTGACAAGTGGAGTACCACAAGGTTCAGTCCTGGGACCTCTCCTGTTTGGTATCTACTTCTTTGAAGTACAGGCTAACACAGAAGGCCTCTGGCTAATGAAGTCTGCAGATGACTGCAAACTAGGAGCTATAGTCGAGTCCCCAAATGATCTGGACATCCTACAGAAGGGCCTCACTGAGACAGATGCCTGGTGCCAGAGCCATGGACTCAAGCTCGATGCCAAAAAGTGCATTGTTTTCCCCTTTGGTAAAAACTCTGTACCCATGAACTACCACATAGGCAGCAGTATTCTTAATGCTGAATGTGTGATAAGAGACCTTGAGACCCAGGTGGACAGTAGTCTCTCCTTTGATAATCACATTGCCACAGTAGTCAGGAAATCCTTCTACATGGCACACCTCATCATAAAAGGGTTCTCATCCAGGAAAAAAGAGGTCATTGTTCCCCTCTACTCAACACTCATTAGACCCGTTATAGAGCACAACACCCCTTTTAGAATGTACCTCACAAGACATCTGCAGCAGCTGGAAAGGCCACAGAAGTACCTCACAAAGAGTATTACTGGACTCAAGCAGATGCCCTACACTGACCGTCTCAAAAAACTCCAGCTTCACTCTATTGCCTACTCCGAGGTGATCTGTGCCTAACATATAAAGCTATGTCAAACCCAGAGCTGTTGGACATGCTACACCTAAAGAAATCCCAATCCCTCCGAGCTACACACTCTAGGGACCTAAACCTTGTCACCACAATAAACAGGACATGCTGGAGGGATAGATTCCTGTCCCAGAGACTTCCCATACTCTGGAACAAGCTACCCACCTATATCATGCAAAGTTCCTCATTAACACTCTTCAAGAAAAATCTTGATGAGTGGATGGGAAATAGGAAATACACCCCCCGGGATCACTTCTGTGACTCTGCTGAACAGGGGCACTGGAAATTAACTTTCTTGGTTTGACATAAGCCAGGGAACTTTGGTGGCTAGGCTTACATAGGCTCTTGGGCCGATAGCCTAGTACCTACTTATGAACCTATGCTGCGGTGGGACTCCAACCCAGAATGCCTGCTCGTAAGGCGAATGCTCTGCCCACTACACTATTGCTGTGCTGCTTCATTTGCATATATCTTCCTTGTTATCCTCTTCAGCCTTTTAAGCTGCTTTAACCATAGCTAAGCGATGGGCACACCCACGCACCTACGGTTAGCAGTAATTAGATTGTTATAAAAAAAAAAATAAAAGGTTTCTTCATTTTATTTTTATATTCTGTTGCTGTTATATACAAGGGGACTGTTGGTGGGGATATGCGGTCACCTGTGAGCTGTCTCACTCATTGCATTCCCCTTTCTGCTGTTCTACATTGCGGGGGGGGGGTTTATTCTGAGAGCTCTGCTCTCAGACATGCCCCCTGCACTCTTACACACTCCATGTGGAGCTCAGGCAGCGTGCATCATTAATATGCATGGCACTCTGCTGTCCTGCTCCTAAACGGTCGCTTCTGTGCAGGACTAGGCTAGTGCTATACGGCAGATCAGTAAATCCGGGAGTGTATCTGTTGTAGTTATTAAATGTTCCCTGAACTTTTTCATGTTTAGAATAATGGGAGAGATTTGTCACATGTGTGCTATAAAGGTGCCCATAAGAAATTAATAGGTAAGCCATACTATTATGATTACAAACATCTTCAGCGAAAAAATACTATGACCATTGTGATGTAGTAGTATTAATTTATCTGATGCCTTATTTTTTGTGTTTATATAATTTGCTCATCTTCCAAACTGGGTCTAATCAGCAAGCGATAATACTCTCCAAGTGAGGTATTACAGGTAAATAGATCACCCAAGGGTGTTGTGAGGACTGATGGCATTATATAGCCTATAACACTCACCTTGAAGGGTATTACTGCACTTAAAATGGGCTATCTATTAAACTGTTTTATTTTCAACATATACATTTTTTTATTGTTAATGTAAATAGTGCCTCCTTCTAATCTTCTGTTTCAGAGTTGAAGTAAAATGTATAATTGCTGGAGGAGGAAGTATTTTACATCCAAAACACAAGCTACACAAGTAGTTAATGTCTACACACACACACACACACACACACACACACACACACACACACACACACACACACACACACACACACACAAACATCAAATGAATAAAGAGATATATAAGTAAAAGCAGCAATAACATAGTTTAGGTCACTGGTTTCTGATTATGATAAAATGAATAACTTTACATATAAATAGCCACAATAATTGTATTTGTCTTGCTGCTGAGAGATTCAGTGTAAACCATTACCAAATATGCCTCAATGAACATGTGTCCTTGTAACTGGTACTGGAGATCCTTGTTTTAGTTTTTTTTTCCCTAATTTGGTTTGTTGACTGCACCTATAAAACCCACAGTTAGCATAGGGAAAGGGTATGGCAGGTCATGGTAACTGCTGCTGCTGCAGTTACTTATATTAGTTGTCTTAATTTTATTTTTCCCATTTTCTGCCAAAGGCTTTAAGAGCCAGACTTAGCAAGGGGAAATAAAATGTTGATAAAATAAAGGATTTCAGAAATGGCACATGGATTTTGCACTAGAATAGGTACGTTTCTTTTTTACAAGGCTCCCCTGTACATTAATGTCCTTCTTTTGAATGTCAAGTGCCCAGTGAGGTTTGCTGCCTATCCAAGCCCATTTTTTAAAGCAGGCTAAACATATAGGTGCTACAGCAACAACAGAATGTAATGAAATCATAAAAAACTACTGTCAGTTCTCTGAATACACCAAACAACACTCAAAAGTATTCCTAACAAAGCCCTAGGATTCTAGTCAATTTAGTCCAAAGGATCTCATCTGATTTAGAAAACATTATTATGAAAGGCAACACAGCATCTTCGTCATGGCAAGCTTTATTTCCACAGCATGGATGCCTCACTATTCAGATTTTAAAGGAATGATTCATTGTCATGGTAATTTTAACTGTGTAATTGCAATGCAAATAGCTTCAGCTGAGTTTTTGTAGGATCCATTGAAAAGTCAGTTGACATGCATATGGTTAGTAAAATTCACACACTATGAAGTACTAAGTGCTACAATTTTGGAGTTGCTATATGTAGTAGCATTAACATTAGCAAAAAACCTCCCATGTGAGGTACAGGAGTGAAACTGCACTTTAAAAGTCCTACTTTCCCCAAATTTTGGACTTATTGACCTTGTGTTTGTCAGCTGACTATGTCCGCATCATAAAAGTACATCTCCAGTAGTAATTCAGTAAAGAAATGTCTTTCACTTATGACCTGGGTTTAAAAAGTGTTTCAACTGCTGGACAGATGAATACGGAAGGGGAAGAATGAATGAACAGATGATTCTTCTTTGGAGAGAGGCAGGTTTGGTAGAGTTTTCACACTACCTGACAGCCTTCAGCTCTTTGTTTGAGACCTGAGATACTCCAGCAGGGAGTTTTAGTTGTTTCACAGGAAACTGAAAGAGGATACCCAAAGTCAGGTGTGCACATGTAAGCATATACCTACTTCCTGTACTGACATCCAATGAACTGAAACTCCAACCACACAATATAAGGTGTCACTCGATTAGCAGTGGGTTTCAGTTCTGGAAGGAATGAATAGTCATCTGTGTAAGCCATTTATGAGCTGCAGAAAGCAGATGGTCAGTGAATAGTGTAGAATGGGAGAAAAAAAAACATCTGTTTATCTTTCTGCAGTAATAACGAAATCATTAGCACACTTACAAATATTTCCTAATTACAGTACATATGCTGTACATTTTTCAAGATGAAATTCTGAGAGGTGATTGTTATTAATAATACACATTAGAGCATTTAGCCTGCACATGTGCTGAAATAATAAATATTTTGGAGACGTGATTACCGTTTAGCTGACAGTACATGCCATATACATATTGAACACATAAGATTAAGTGGCTGGGTTTAACATTTGGTATGTGATTTCTTATTTGCAATGCATCAGATCTTAGGATTGACGATGCAATACTTTTTTAAAAATCTCCATTCTATTCCCTCATTTATTTCACATCACAGAGCCCTAGTCAAGACATGATGAAAGCAAGCTACCCCCTGGGACGCTACAGACTCTATGTTGCATAGTAACAGCATTATTGTATTATTGGACCAGCATTCTACCATGTAACAAACAGCCATGATGTAGCTGGGCATGAATAGTTAAGCACCACTCCAGTAACAGCAGATTAAATGCTGCTTTCTCTGTACAGCACAGTGTACACTGCTTTGCTGAGAAATTAAAGTTAGGACATAACAATGGCTATTCTATATGCAATTGCAGCAACAATTCTTCATATGCTCATATTCGTTTGTGTATGTGGGTCCATTTATGTATTAGCTAGTGTATGCTTTCCTTTCTATTTACTGGCCACTGAGCACTTATTGAGGGTAGTTGAACTGCTTTTATGAATATCCTAAAGGTCATTGTACATCTCATAATAGAAATTGTAAGGTGTTCTGCTCTTACCTTATTTGACACATGAAAGCTGCTTCTAAGATATTCTGGATATGCACTGTACCATTTAATTCCAGATTTCAAATAAACAACAACTTTACCACTTTTATCCTTTTCTTTTACTTCTTTTACCTTAAGTATATCTACAGAGATTTCCAGAGTTTCACATGAATGTGGCATCTCAAACTAACTTTGCAATACACACCAACTAGCAACAAGAAAATGAAACAGGGGTACAGTTAAACTATGTCGAATAATGCTCATAGGTGATTACTAGGCTATTGGACCAAGAAGCATTTTAAGCTTAGCCAAGCTTACCCCTAAATTTACCAAAATGTTGTTGGCATGTTCCAATGCAACAATGATTCTTATGGTTATGATATAGGCTTGTACACTTCAAGCATTCACAACCTATCCCTGTCCATTAGGAACATAGCTGCCAAACCAGGGGGTAAATTGATTTCCTATCCATTGATCCAAGTTACATTTGAATATGCTTAGGGATGACATTTACCTCACATGGATGGGAAGCCTATTCCAAGGAAGGGTTAATCTTTGAAACACATTCCTGTCCCTCCAGCATGTCCTGTTTATGTCACAGACATGTTTAGGTCCTTAGAACAGTTATTTCTGATGCTTTTTGTATTCCAGATGTGCAACATATCCATCACTGTGGGATCAGATGATACCTTGAAGGCAACAACCTGTAGGAGACTGACTGCAGAGATAGAGTTTTGAGATGGTCTGCACAGAACCTGTTTACTCCCTGTATTCTGTTTGTGAGGAACCTCTGTGATCTCTCAAACTGTTTCAAATGCCTAGTCAGTATATACTGAATTGTGTGTGCTGTACTCAATGACCAATGTGATGTGAGCCATGTACAGTGGAACAATGACCTCCTTGGACCACTCTGGTTATGGGGGATTTCAATTATCCCACCATCAACTGGGAAACCTACTCTAGCCCTAAAATTGTTCATATTCCAACAAGCGAGACAAACATACTAGATCCAGTCCTCACTAAGATGACAAACAGATGCACTGTCACAACTGTCAGGCCCTCAGTTAAATCTGATCACAAATCAGTCACCTTTAACCTGAAACCAATACCAGAAATCACAAAGGGCAAAGATAGACTAAAAAACTTCACCAAGGAAAACTATACCCTCCTAGGCATTCCAAGCCCCACCCTCAGCTGGATGTGGTAACTACACTGAAGTTTACACTAAAACCATGCACTTGCATAAGTGTACAGACTCGGCTGTACCAGAAAGAATCATAGCTAGAGCCCCTAGTAAAAACAAGCCACCATAGTGGTCATCCAGCATCAATAAACTTTACAACAAATGCAAAATGTTGCTGATCAAGAAAACAAAGGCAAGGCCCCAGCTATGGAAAAGCACTCTCCTCAGCCTCAACAGGCAAATAAGACAACATGTCAAATCCTCTAAGGGCATCTTTGAAAAAAACATAGAAAGCACAGCCAAGGATAACCATAAGGCCATGTAAAGTTAGGACCCAAGCACGTGCTGAACTAGTGATTAACAATATCACACACACTGACCCCACAGCGATAGCAAATGTGCTAGCGGATAGGTTTGGTGAAAATTTCACTTCTTGATCCCCTCCAAACTTATTACAAGCCTTGCCCCAACCTCCGCCCCCCTCCCCCCCCACATATCATCAAAGCCTTGTCCAAGACAAAAAAATACAGCCTTTATGAGACCAGATGGCATTTCAGGCTGTCTTCTAAACAGGCTAAAACATAAACTAGCATCACCATTAAGTAACTTTTCAATCACAGCCTAACCACAGCCTTTGTTCCTGTGGAATGGGGAACAACAACAATGATTCCCCGCCACAAAGGTGGCTTAGCAAACGACTCATGTAATTATAGATCCATGAGTCTGACCAACCTCATCTGTAAGGCCATGGAATATATCATTATGGACCTCATAAATAAAGACATAGGTGACTTCCAAACCCTGGATCCAACCCAATTCTTCTGTGTCAAGGGCACTTCCTGCCTGTTAAATCTGGTGGAGTTCTTCAAAAATGTGACCAGGGCCATTGACGAGGGCAAATCTGTGCAGACAGCATACCTCAACTTGGCAAAGACTTTCGACACAATTGCACACTCAGGCATTACCAATAAACTTAGCAAACTGAATGTAAACCCCTTTGTTTGTAAGATGGGTTGGCAACTGTCTCACAAACCAGACACATACTATCATAGTGGGTGACTCCACATCGACCAGAAGACCAGTCACAAGTGTGGTGCCACAAGGATTAGTGATGGGTCACCTTCTATTTGGTATATACATCTCAGAAGTTCAGGGCAAAACTAAGGGGCTATGGCTGACCAGGTTTGCGGACGACTGCAAACTAGGTGCGATTATTGAATCCCAAATGATGTCAGCATTTTCCAGGAGGCTCTTACGCAGACCACTGACTGGTGTTGTAGTCTCACACTGAATGCAAAGAAATGCATCCTCATTCTCTTCATCAAAAGCAATGTTCCTTCACACTATCAAATCAACAACAATACCCTAAGTACCTACAAAGTGGTAAGGAATCTGGGATCACAAGCTGATTGTGACCTTAATGACCACCATGTTTACTGTAGTAAGGAAGGCTTTCTACGTAGCACACTTGATTAGTAAAAGCATTGCCTCAAGAGCAAAGGAGGTTATAACCCCTCTATATTTGGCACTAATAAGGCCAATAACTGAGTATACCTCTCTGTTTGGCATGTACAGTACAAAGCACCTGTGGCAGTTAGAGAGATCTCAGAGATTTCTAACAAAGAAGATTAAGGAGCTCCAGTATGTGCCTTACATAAACCAACTAAAGTCCCTGTCACTATGCTCCATATTATATAGACTTCTTAGGGAAGACTTATGCCTGGCCTACAGAACCCAAGACCCAAACCTAATGAACTTACTGCATATCAGTTAATCAAATGGGTCTAGGGCTATCCATTCTATGGACCTAAAAGGTAAAAAGGTAAAGTCTTTATACATTAATTCAGCAAATTCAATGCCATAAAGTCCTTCAGTATAATTATAAATATAAAAGTCACCTTTTTTATTTCTTGTTATGTTCAGACCAAAATCATCATCATCCAGCAAATTAATTTCCTCAACAAAAGACAAACAACTCAGTTCCTTGACCTGTGAAAACTCAAATTCCTTCTGCTCTGTTGCTGCTGAAAAAGTTCTACTTGCAATCTCAAAATACTGAAATACTGAATTTCAGTATCTCACGATGAGAATAACAAAAATCCACTACAACGAAAATTTAAAAAATGAACGTCACTATACTGAAAGTTCATAAAACAGAATTTTCAGTAAATGACATTCTGTTTTTAATGTACACTCCACCATACACATAAAAACACAAACATGACCTTCTTCCCTACACCATCACCGATACTTATATAGATCAACTCCGAGGTCACACTACCATGAATAAAACAACAAACCTACCGTTATGTGGCCTACACTTCCATTGTACACTATCAAACCTATGCCTGTGAGAAACACACACACTACACATGTACAAAAATCACCACTCTCAGCACTTACACACACATAATCTCACCTACCTACCCCAACCTACTCTTTAACGTCCCAAGAAATTAAAACATAACACATTTCTATACAAAACCCTTATACGCTACACACCTAACTTAATCTCTGCACATAATCACACATCGGTCGCCATGTGTACATATAAACAATAAAGACAGCACTAAAAGTTGCGAGTCTGAAATGCTCTTTTATTAACATAGAATTACATAAAAAAGTGAGCGCTTTCGTCAATAAAACCTTGACTTCATCAGAATCACGCCATGTGTACATCCCAGAAACCACTACACCTTAAAGCAACAGCATACTATATAGGACAGACTACATCACAACTACTTCAGATTCAGCAACCTTAGTTTTGTTATTATGCAGTTTCAGCAACTGCACTTTTGTTATTTTCGTCTCGAGATACTGAAATTCGGTATTTCGATATTTCAAGATTTGAAAGTAGAATTGTCCTGAATTATGTTCAAGTATTGTCTTTAGAGAAAGCAGCACAGATACACCTGGCTACATGTATGACCCACATACAGTAACAGGAAATGAAATGCCTAGTCTTATAATATATCACAATATTATCTGTTAATTAATCCTTATGCCTGATTGAATAGAGTATATAGAGAGATAAACAAAGGAAACATTAAACTGGTCTTGGCAACAGTGGTAGATCAGAATTAACTTTGGATCAGCTTTCCAGGAGATCTTTTGTTATATACCTTTCAGGTCTCTTAGCTTATTGGTTCAGAGGATGATCCAGTGGATCATTTGTAGCCTAGCTAACAATCCCACCATTTTACCAAGATATCAATTAGTATCAGACCCGGAGCTAGTTCAGCCCCTTTCCACAAGGACTGCAGGGGTCCAGGCCAGGGGTGTCCATCCATTCATTCAGGTTACACTTAAAAAGGGTCATAGAGCTAATCTGTTTAACCTCTATTCCATAAAGGAGGTATTATTCTCTGTGAAAGCTATTGATCCCACCCACAAGTCCTAGTTATGTTTTGGTAGAAGTTTAGGCCTCTTGAGCAGGTGTTTAGCTGGTATTAGTTTATAGATTTGTAGGAGATTACATAAGACTGCATCTTTTGATGCAGTTGGGTAACTCAAGGACAACATGTCCTTCACTTTTTTGGTAAAGAAATGTTGCTGTCTCTTGACCTGAGGCATATGCCTAGCAGAGTATATACCAAAGGGGGACATTATATTGTATTATTGGTCTGATGAAGTAAGAGAAGAGGGAAAGAAAACATCCTTGGATCTGGAAGATATGCTTCTATTGATTATTATTGCTATATAAAAGGAGTTCTTAACAACTGTGGTCACATGCTGGTCAAAAGATAGTTCATTGTCAAGAAATGTGCCCAAGTCTCTAATGACTAAGTCAAATTTTAGAAGGGTGTCACCCATGTGATAGAAGCAGGAGTGTTCAGGGTTGTCAAAGGACACAGTGTTGTATTTTAAAATACTTATTAGCATGAGTTTGGCCCTTCCAAAGAATGTGTGGGTCACCTGGGGTGTTTATGACAGCTTTAAGTTTGCAGTCATCACCAAGCTTCATCACCCACAGGCCTCTAGCGTCTGCTTTAACATCAGAGAAGTAGATATGAAAGAGGAGTATTTCCCATGGTTCATCCCTGAGGGACACCACTGGTAACCACTCTTTTAGTTGAGAGTGTGCCTGCTACACAGATGTTTCTGCTGTGGGCCATTTTCAGTCCAGCCAGTTTCCCTTTTTGTGCTCAAAATAACCTATCTCATTTGGTTATAGATTAGCCATACCCATCCCATCCCATGGTCAATAATTAATCATTACCCCTAATGAGAATAACTGGGAAAATACAGTAAATAATTTGACCCATGCGTGGAATAAAGCAAGTAGGAGCTACCTCTGTCCATTAATAATACACAAGGTATTCCTGGGGTAAATTTTCTGATTTCAATCCATAGATTTAAGTTGCACTTGAAAATGCACAGAGATGAACTTTGATTTATGTGGATGGGAAGTCTGTTCCACCACAATGGTATCTTCTACGAGATATACCTGTCCCTCCAAACCATTCTGTTGATGCTGCAGAAGAGGCTTAGATCCCTAGAATGAGTATTTCTCATGCCATTTGACTGGCTGGCATGCAGTAAATCCATCAGTAATGGGTTGGAGGATACCTTTTTATGCCAGACACAGGTCACCTCTTAGCAGTCTGTAGGACATCCAGTATAGTGACAGAGCTTTGAGTCAGTCCATGTAGGATATGCTGTTTAGGCCCTGTATCCTTTTAGTAAGGAATCTTTGTGAGGGTTCCAATTCTTGTATGTGTCTGGACAGATAAATGCCAAAGGGGGATTAAATTCAATGACTTGCCTAATAAGGGTTGAGTAAAGGGGGACAATGACATCCCCAGATCTAGACACAATCCCTTTGTTTATAAGCTGTGCGATATACAAGGACTTTCTTACAATAATAGACACATGTTGCTCAAAAGTTAGGTCAGTGTCCAAATAAGTTCCTGAAACCTGAAAACTGGGTCAACTCTTAGGGGCGATACAAACAAAATATAATTGAACTGAATTTTTTGGGGCCAAGGCTTCAAATACTAGCTTGGGGTTGCATGTAGAATTTATCCATGAAAACTGCAGAGTACACATCAGGGTCTTCTAGGCAAAGTGAGTGTTTGCATTTTCATGAAGTCATCAGTTATCTGGAGATTTGCCTTAGAGCATTCTCTGAAGACAGAGGGGTTTCAAGGTAACTCAGGTTTTCACACCTTAAGTGAATTTCATTGCAAGATGGTCAGATTTGACTAGTGGTTTGGTGAATGTGAATTCTGAGCACAGAGAGACTATTTTTTTGAGAACCGGGTCTAATATTTTAGAGCTCTTCAAAGGGATTTGGATTAGTTGGCCCAAGGAGTTGGCATTAATTAAATCCAATAATACTTGTTTGTGGTGGTGTAGGTTATCAAGTTAATGAAGGGATAGTTAGTCACCCAAGAAGCAGTATTAGGTACTATGGTGAGCGTTATCAGTTTGTCAAAATATGTCTTATGGTCTAATAGATAGGGTGCAGTCATTGGCTATGTTGTGATACTGGGTTTTGTTTATCATAAGAAGACTTTGCAGGAGTTCCAGGTCATTGTCTTGCATCATGATTTTGAAGATGAAATAGTTTCTGAAGAACATAGATTCACTTCTACCAGATACAATGTCCAATTTAGCATTGGGTCTGAAGGAGTGGTAGGCAGTAAAGCCTTGCGCTGCAGGGGTGCTTTCACTGCTCTGAAAGCATGCTTCGGTAACTATGCATATATCATTATTTTCAAAGGTTAGGAATGATTGTAAAGAGTATTTTTTTTTCTTTAGGCTTCTATCTTATCTGAATGGATGGGCAACTGGATGTGAAATATGTAAATGTCTCAACATATCCTTGTTCGGCCCATCCTTGGTTTATTTATATGCAAATTATAAGGGCTAGAAACTGCCATGGGAATATAAGGTTAAGCTTCTTAAGATCCTCAAAGATCAATAGCTTGGTAAGTACCTATAAACCTATCACTGAGTAGAGCTACTTTTATGTGATTTTGATTGTGGTTGGCTATGTGGGTAATTTGAGGAGAGTGACATTGCATAAAAAGTCTTAGCTACTTTACAGAAGTTATAAGGAGAGAGAGAGATGCAGACCATCCCTAACAAAGCAGCTGGTGTGAGCCATCTCATCCCAGGTTGATATATACTGAATCCTGCTAGAATGACAACAGAAGTTAAGTTGAAAATCAAAGTCAATTATATTTTGATTGTATTATGATATTACTTTTAGTGAAAGTAGGATACTGCTCAGTACTAATTTTCCCTCCCTTACCAGATGAATATTCAGAGAGTTCCATCATGTCACTCTTCATATAGATCCAAGGAGGTGCATCTCAAGTCATTCACTACCATGTGTGCAATGATCATATCATATGTGTCCCTAGGATTTAGGCTTTAATGACGAAACATATTCTAGCATCTTAGAAGCTACTAACCATTGTCATGTCTTTGTTCATCCTGCTGAGTGAAGCAGTTGTATCTAACAATGGAGTCACCTAAAACCATGACATTGCCAAATAAACCAGCTTGTTTTGCAGCCTTAGAGGATTTAGTATGCTAGTTATTTCACCTCTGTTAGTGTCTGTAGCTCCTATAGTGTCAGAGTAAGATGTACGCTGGAAACAAAATGTTGATGCTGGGTGGCATGCAGGAGGTAAATCTGAGGTTTTAGTCTGTTGCCTATTCTTCAGATCCCTTGGAGGCTTAGATAAAGATGTTTAATGGCATCAGCAAAATGCGGCTTATTGGATGTACATACATACATATATATATATATATATATATATATATATATATATATATTTTTTTTTTTTTTTTGTGCTTTTGATACTTAGAATTTTGTTTCAAGAGTTGAATGTTTTGAATGTTTAATTGAAGTCTTGTCTCTATTGATTGTTTTTATTCAGGTTGACCAATGGGAGAACCTTGATTGTTATTTAAACTACAATTGTAATTAGTATTATGATTCTGATGAAGTTTCCTGGAGGGAAATGAAAGCACGCAATCCTGTTTTTTGTTAATAAACCAAGTGAAACTATATCGTGAGACTGCCTTTATTGGGTACCTGCTCTGGCTGGAGATCGTTTTTGAACCCTAATATGATGCCCAGTTTCCATTATGTGCTTACAGGTACTACACCTTCCACATTTAAAATTTCCCAATTGTCGGCTGGTGCTAACAGCATTGTTATAGGAAGCCTTCTCAAGAATCTCCTTAAATGATCTGTCTCTCCTGAAAACAATTTTAGGAGCTGCCCCCATCCTTTCATCAACATTTTTGTCCAGTCTTAACAGACCCCAATTCTCCCAAATTGTCTGTATAAACCATTCAGCATCCTGGTTGAAGGTAACGACAAAATATAACTCCTCATTCCTTCCATCCTGACAGTTTATATTTAATTCAGCTTCCGACCTCCCTCCGGCTACTCCCTCAGATGCCCCAGTCAAAATGACCTTATATACACCCATTTCTGGCTTATGGATGATTTCATCTTTAATAGCTGTACATAAAGCCTCAGGGTACCCCCTTCTTGTAAACATCCTAATCATAAATTCCAATTCATTTATAAACTCCTGATCATCATTTACCATTCATGAAGCCCTCACCACATAGAGCTGGGGTTGATCCCACTGGGACTGTGGTTATGGAGATATTCCAATGGTGTTGAAAACAACCCTGAAATGTTAAAATAAGTGCATAAGCTATTTGATGTTACTGGCATTGCCCTAATGGAAATCATGGCTAAATATAATAGTCAAATGATAGAACAGTATATGCATGAATTGGAGAGTGAAAATGATTGTATTCTTAATTATTTGCTGTTCAAACAATACCACACTAATTACAATAATTTATTGGTCAGTGTGGAAAATTGTTGTTGGGCTATATTTTTTATAGAAAACTTCACAAATTGAGGAGAGATACTGAGGAGTATTCCAGTAATAAAATGTATCCATTATCCGGAGGTAATCGGGGTAACCGTGGGAACCAAAGAGGCACGACCAATGCTGGTGTACAGCATGAACAAGAAATGACATCACAACAAAAGGATTATAATCTTCGGCAGGTGGAGTCCCCTTTAGAGGACGGGCTCAGGCGCTCGGAGAGGTTGCGCAACAAGGGTCAGGATGGCTACAATTCAAGAAGGGGAGAAGAGAGCTATTATATCAAACAGGGTGCTTGGCTGAAAACACATAATTATTATCAGAGGACATACAATGGTTATCAGCCCAAACAGAGGTGAATTTATCTGTTGACAGTCTGCTGCAAGTAAGTACTTATTCCATCAATGACCCACTTATGGGTTGTGTCTTAAACGAGTGTATGCCCTCAAATAAAATTAACATAGTGAATGAGAGTGGATTTAAAGAGGGCGTTAATGTGAGTGGGTGCATAGAAATAGCAATTGACAATATTCAAGGTATGTATTCAAAAGACATTAACGATATTATATCGGAGAACAAGAATATGAATGGGCAAGCATCCGGGCAAATGGAGGCGAATTTACCAGCTGATAGTTTATTGGAACTAAGCATTTATTCCATTAACAGCTCATTTGGGGTTAGTATCAATGATTAATATTTGCCCACAGATAAAAATGGCTCATTGAATGAGAGTAGATGTAAAGAAGGGGTCAATGTGTGTGGGGGTATGGCAATAGCCATGAGTATTGATTGAATCATGGATGGACAAGTATCTGGGCATTTACTTGAGTTATGTCAACCAAATTATGGATGTGTTACAAGTGACTGTTTTACTTTTGAAAAATTTATTGATGGTTTGCACGAAATGTGTGATTTCAAAATTTTAAGTAATCCTGTGGTTATTTGCAATACTCACGGTGATTATAAGGTGTACAATTATTCTAAAATAGAGCTTGATGTGGAACATGTTCATCTATTATCCAAAGGGTTTACATTTGTACCAGGAAGGGGAGGGACGGTGTCTGAAATGTTGATAGATCTTAAAATGTTTACTTAAAATGAATATTAAGTTTGGTTTGCTGAAGCTAATAGCAGATATGATTGTAATGTGTTAACCAAGCCTAGTAAATTGAAATCCGACTGCCAATCACATGATATCTATGTTTGGAAAAGCATGTGAATTGAATATTAGGGAGCATTTTAGAAGGAAATTTTATGACAATTTCAATAATATGACTGTGAATGAGAATAGATTATAATTTGAATAGGCTAGTGACAAAGGAATATGAATTATGAAACCTGACAAAGGTAATGGTGCTGTGGTCATGGACAAAAATGACTATAACGATGCTATGTTGGGGTTGTTAACAGCAGACACTTATGAAGAAAGTAATATTAATGAAATTAACATTGCATATTTGAAATTGGATTTATTGATAGATGATTTATTATTTTAGGGGCAAATAAGTGAAACTGAACATAGTTATCTGAGAAATAATAACCCCATGGTTAGTAGCATTTTTGGATGCCAAAATTGGATAACATTAAGTTTAGGCCCATAGTGGATGGCAAGCAGAGTAAAACTTATTTTATAAGTAAATATTTAGATTATCATTTGCAAAAAGGACTAGCAATGTGTGCATACATCACCAAAGATTTGTGGAATTTTTTGGATAAGTTGACTAACATAATTGTTACAGATAATACTATTTTGCTTAGAGTGGATGTATGCAATTTATTTTCTGTTATTCCTCATGAGGTGGGACTAACATGGTTGGAGTGTCTGCTGACCAAGACAGGCCTATATGATCAGGATCAGATTAATGTGTTTGTGACCTTAATGGAATCAGTATTATGTAATATTTTTTTGTATTTTGAAGGACACATTTACAAGCAGGTTACTGAAATGGCTGTGGGGGCTGAATTTGCTCCCATTTACGCCAATTATGTTATGTCCTTCTGGGAGTAAGGATATGTGTTCCCCAGTAAATTCAAAGGTTGTATAAAACAATATACATGCTTCCTGGATGACATTTTTATTGTATGGGAGGGTAATGTAGAACAGCTTGAGGCATTCCTGGATTTCATTAATAATACAGTAGAATATTTTTGAATTTACTTATGAATGCAGTACCGAAAAGTTATCCTATTTGGATGTAAATCTGGAGATGGATAAAGAGCGGAGGTGTTTGAAATCTGGGATTTATAGAAAGGCTACATTTTCCAACTCCTATTTAGACTTTAGTAGTTGGCACCCTCACCATCAAAAAAGATCCATTGTTAAGGGTCAAATGGTGAGGGCTGCAAGAATGGTAAACGATGATCAGGAGTTTATAAGTTAATTGAAATTTATGATTAGCATGTTTACAAGAAGGGGGTACTCTGAGGCATTATGTACAGCTATTAAAGATAAAATCATCCATAAGTGAGAAGTGGGTGTATATAAGGCTATTTTGACTGGGGCATCTGGGGGAGTAGCCGGAGGGAGGTCAGAAGTTGAATTAAGTTTAAACTGTCAAGATGGAAGGAATGAGGGGTTATATTTTGTCATTACCTTCAACCAGGATGCTGAATGGTTTATACAGACAATTCAGAAGACTTGGGGTCTGTTAAGAATGGACAAAAATGTTGATGAAAGGATGGGGGCAGCTCCTAAAGTTGTTTTCAGGAGAAACAGATCATTTAAGGAGATTCTTGGGAAGGCATCCTTTAACAATACTGTTAGCACCAGCCGACAATTGGGAAATTTTAAATGTGGAAGGTGTAGTACCCGTAAGCACATAATGGAAACTGGGCATCATATAAGGGTTCAAGATTGCCACATATCCATTCAGGGACATTTTAATTGTTATAGTCGGAATATGGTGTATTTAACAAAGTGTGGTGTATGCCCTGAATTTTATATAGGGAAAACCTGTAGGTGCCTCAGGGAGAGAGTGAATGAGCATTTATTGGACATTAGGCATGTTAGAACTACTAATGCCCTAGCTAGGCATATTGGCCAGTATCCAGAAGAACGTTTTAGATTTTGTGTTATTCAGTAGATCAATCAAGATATCCAGGGAAGGACATTAGATGTATATTTAGACATCTGTAAACTAAAATGACAATTAAGGTTAGATGCCCTGACTTTTCCTGGTATAAATGATAGTGTTAGTATTGCTCCCATATTAAAATTAAAGCATATTTTAGGTAGAAAATAGTGTAGGTAATTAATTTTGACATAATGAAATGTTTTTAAATGTTTTTAATTGTTATATGTAATTGTATTTATATGGTGTTTTTATTAATCATTAATTTTTATTAATGTTGTTTCATTCATTCGTTGATTTTAGTTTTAATAGCATAATTGATTAATGGATGGATGTATATAAGGGAATGTTGAGTTGTTGTCATTGTTCTGATGAAGTCCTAAAGATTGGGATGAAACCTAGGTCAACACTGTTTTACTTTTGTGCTACCATTAAAGTTTGGATTGCTGTTCTCTAGTGTGTCTGAGGCTGCCTAGCACTCTTTACATTGCCTAAGCGGGTGTGTGTGCTGCTCACGGGGTTTTAAGCATAAAAAAAAAACAGTAAACCAGGAAATGGCAGCTCTGTTCACATTTGAGCACTGTGTTTGAATGGCGCACTCCTGGGATTAAACAGTAAGGCAATGAAAAGGGAAAACAGCAGAAGGAAGGTAGTCAGGGAGAACTAGCATAGCTGGCAGGTGAATTGTATCAGAATCAGCCAATTACACAGACAGCAGACCAGCCCAGCCCAGAACACTATTATAAACTATGGTTTTTCCCACATACTCTACACCACCGGTGTATACAAATGGGGAACTTTTAACAAACAAAAACAACAAAATGATAGGGGCTGCAGCAGCTATCAGACATCAACATGTGGAAGAGACTGAGGGTGGTGAGGATGAGAATGTTGTCGACCAACCCACAGTCAGGAGACGGAGAAGGGTGTACAGACCCAGGGTAACCTACCAGGGGCTACATGAGCTGTAGATAGTGGAGAACTATATGGTGGACAGGGACCTCCTACAGCAAATTCTTAAGCTGTACCGGCCAAGCCTGACACACAGAACTAACAGAGGGAAACCCACCCCAGTGGATACCAAGGTATGTGTAGGCCTAGAAATACTAGCCACAGGTACCTCCCAAAGCCCATCTGGGGATATCATGGGTATCAAACAGATATCAGCAACCAGGGTATTCCACCAGTTCCTGGATGCCATGTCAGCACATGCCAGTGAGCATGTATATTTTCTCAACACCCATGAGGTGTTGGCCAGCAATATGCATCTCTTCCACTAAATAGCAGAATACCCTGAGGTGGTGGGTGCTATAGACCACACGCACATATGCATCAAAGCACCACCTGATGAGTGAGTAGGATCTACATCAACCACAAGGGCTTCCCCTCCATCAACTGCCAGGTCATGTGCGATGCCAGGGCATTATAATGAATGTATGTGCTGGCTGCCCTGAAAGTTATCACAATTCCCACATAACTGTATCAGAGATTTGCCAATGGGGACAACCCTTACAGTCACCTAGTGGGGGATGCTGGTTATGCACTGGAGCCATGGCTGATCACACTCATCAGAAATGCACACACACCCGAACAAGAACTCCATAATGAGGCACATGCACAGCCCAGAATTATAATAGAGCATGTGTTTGGGATGCTCAAGTCACGTTTCCGGTGCCTGGACACATCCAGTGGAGCCTTGCATAACTCACCAGTTACATGTACCCAAATTATCATCGTATGTGCCATGCTACACAATATGATCCTGCGGAAACAGCTGCAGCAGGAACAGCACGGGGTAGGGCCACACAACCCCCCACCAATGCCAAGGCCTGCACAGGCATAGCATGACTCATAGGAGGAACAACCTGAGCCTGCCCCAGTAGGCAGATGGAGGTGTGCCCAGTATATTCTGGCCTTGGCAAAGAGGCAATGCATAGCACATACACTGACACAGTAGGGACCCAGGGAATGACACCTCTCTCTGACTCGCACATACAGTAAAAGTGATCTCAAACATGACACTACCTGTGCTCAACCATGTATAGGGAGTGTACTATGTGCATCCAACATAGGCAGCCCTCCAACACCATTCTCAATACTGGCACACCAACAAGGTAAGTCAATCTCCTTACCAGTTGCTGAATGGAGTAGTATGTGTTGTTACCTGTATCTATGGTATGGATGTAAGCATGCAAGGGAATCATAGGTTCATAGGTTCATAGGTTCATACTAGGCTATCTGCCCGAGGGCATTTACAAGCCTAGCCCATAGTTTTGTGGCTTACGCCACCCCTTAGGTTTGGGGAACTATGCCCATTATTTTGCTGTGCCTCTGTCGAGCAGTGACACTGAGGTAATCCCTGGGGTATACTTGCGATCTCCCATCCATTGGTCAAGATTTCTCTTAAACAAAGCCAGCGAGGTGCTTTGCCTCACATATACCGGGATTTTGTTCCACAGCATAGGGAGTCTTTGGGTAATGAATCTATCCCTCCAGCACGTTCTATTAATGGCCGTGTCAAGGTTTAGGTCTCCCGCTCTTGTGGCTCTGATGGATCTAGATTTTTTGAGGTGAAGCATGTACATCAAGTCAGGGTTTGATAATGCCTTGTATGTCAGGCACAGGTCACCCCTGAGCAAGCGGTGCGACTGAATAGAGTTGGAGTTCTTTCAGTCTGGCAGCATAGGTCAGATGTTTGAGACCCATAATCCTCTTGGTGAGGAACTTTGTGGCCTCTCCAGCTGCTGCAAGTGTCGGGTCAGATACATTCGAATGGGGCATTGTACTCAATCATTGGTCGGATGAGTGATGAATATAGGGAGACTATGACCTCTCTTGATCTAGATGTGAATCCCTTCATGATAAGGTGGGCAATGTAGAAGGTCTTCCTAACTATTTTTGCAACATGGGTGTCGAATGACAGACTGCTGTCAACCTGGGTCCCCAGGTCCCTAATAACCTCTTCTGTGCTCAGTGGATTTCCACCTATATGGTAGCTAGGGTAACCTTGTTTTTCCCGAAGGGTATGACTATGCATTTTTGGCATTTAACTTTAGGCCGTGGCTCTGGCACCAGTTATCCGTATCTGTGAGACCCTTCTGAAGGATATCTGTGTCAGATGTGTTTTACTCGGCACCCAGTTTGCAGTCATCTGCAAACTTTGTCAGCCATAACCCTCCCGTGTTTGCTTGTACTGAAAAGTAGATGCCAAACAAGAGTGGGCCCAGGACTGAGCCCTGTGGGACACCACTTGAGACAGGCTTAGAGTCAGACATGGCACCGGCAACTCTGACCCTGTGGGTTCTGTCACTCAGCCAGTTTGCAACCCATCTTGTGATGTATGGGTTAACATTTAGGCTGATGAGTTTTTCAATGATACCCGAGTGGGGTATTGTGTCAAGGCCTTCGCCAGATCGAGGTAGGCTGTATGGACTGCCTTTCCTCATCAATGGCCTTGGTGACTGTTTCAAAAAGTCAACCAAGTTTAAAAGGCATGACCTGCCCTTGACAAAGCCAAACTGGGTTGGATCCAGAGTCTGCAAATTCCCTATGTCTTTATTTATGAGATCCATTATGATCCTCTCCATGGCTTTGCAGATAAGGCTTGTCAAGCTAATGGGTCGGTAATTTCCAGGGTCGGTGGAGGCACCGCCTTTGTGAAGTGGGACTACAGTCGCCAGCGCCACTCCTGGCACGATCCCGAGGTGAGGCTACGATTAAACAGCTGTCCTAACTGAGGATTTAATTCCTCGTTGAGTGCATGTAGCACACAGCCGGGGACACCATCAGGTCCCATGGATGCTGTGTTTTTTGCCTTTGTGAGTGCCGTTCTCACTTGGGCATTAGAGATGTTTGGGGTCTGCAATCTGTTGGTATAGATATCTCTCCTTTTGGGGAGGGGAAGAAGTTTGCACTGAACCTGTCAGCCAGTATGTTGGCAATGTCTGTAGGATCAGTAATCTTCTCATCATTTTGAACTAATTCTGAGCATATCTGGGAGTTTCCTCCCAGGTTTCTAACATAGCTAAAGAAGGCCTTATGATTGTCTTTAGAGTCTTTAGCTATTCTTCTCTCAAAATTTGCTTTGGATGATTTTATGAGGGCTCTCAGCTTTTACTTATAGTGATCAAAGGCGTCTTACCTTTCAAGGATTTTGCTCTATCATGTAGTAGCTTCCTCCTTTGTTGTAGAGTTTGTTTATGGCTGGGGTCCACCAGACTGGACGCTTGCCTTTGGTACAAAGAGTCTTTGTTTTGCTTGGGATTGCCTTATCCATGCAGTCCTGCAGGTGCTGGTAGAAGGCATTTGTAAGTGATTCAGCTGGCTAGAGTACTGTTTTCCGCCGCTCAGGGGCTTAAAGGAGACCACACTAGTCTTTAGAAGTGCAAGGTCTGCTTTGGGGAAGTTCTTTACTCTGGTCTTTTTTGTTTCAGGAGGGGCTGGGATGAGAACCTCCAGCGGGATTTGTTTCTGAGCTGATCTCACCAGTGAGGGTATACTTGGTGTTGAACATTTTGCTCCCATGTTCGTGATGATGAGATCAAGTATGTTTTCTCCTCTTGTGGGGATAGTGACTAGTTGTTCCATGGCATTTGAGTTTATGAATTCCAGGAACTTTTGGGCCAGGGTGTTTGGGCTTGAGTAGCATTCCCAGTCTATATTTGGGTAATTGAAGTCACCTAGTATGATGGTATTAGGGGATACATTTATTCCCTCCAGTGTTTTCAGGAAGGCCAAGTGAGATTCCTGAGTTTGTGAGGGTGGCCTGTAACATGCTACAATTTGTAGAGCAGTCTTGCCTATGGTTAACTGCACCTGGATGGTCTCCGATGCATCGCGCGTTGCCACCAATCTTGAGGTGTAAGTATGCTTGATGAATATGGATACCCGCCGTCCTTTCTTGGTATTGTCCGGATTTTGGGGCCGGAACGCATGATATGAGGTAAAACCTGATAGTGCTGGGGTGCTCTCAGGAGCCTTGAACCAGGTTTCTGTCACAGCACAGACATCGATGTTCTCCATACTGAGAAGGGCCTCGAGTGAGTGCATTTTGAGATTGAGACTTCTGGCATTGAGCAGCATTACCCTTAGTTTTTTCCTTTTTGTGTTCTAGGTGGAAGGTTTAGAATTTGAGCCTTGCCTAAAAAGGCACTATGGGGGTGGCAAGAGCCTTTGCCAATATCCGAATCCCAGGGTGACAGGTGCAAGCCGTCCCTTAGTAGCAGCGTGGCTTGTCCAGCATGTCATCCCAGGCAGACAGACATTGGATCCCCTTTGAATGACACCAGAGTTTAAGCCAATTGTTAAAACTGATCATCTTATCTTTGTATTGTGGCATCATTCTTGGTGAAGGTAGGATACTGCTCAAGGTCAGGGTCATACCTGCCTGGGCTACATAATCAGAGAGCTCCTCAATGTCTCTTTTCATGTAGTCCAAGGAGGTACGCCTCAGGTCGTTTACACCAGCGTGGACAATGACTGAGTCGTACTTGTACCTGCTGTTGAGAGACCTGAGTGCTTGGCGCTATGTGGCGGATTCTAGCCCGACAGGCAGCTTACTGTGACCTTCTCCTTACTCAGTCTGGTGAGCGGGACGTCAGTGTGTCTGACTATGGAGTCACCAATGACTAGTGTGTCTGGCATTGTGTTTGGCCTTAAGGGCTGTGACTGTTTGACACTCTGACTGTGAGGTCTATGTGTTGCAGGTGTTGTGTTTTGAGGTAACAGTTGTTTGGGTGTATGCTTTGGTGGTCTCTGCTGTTTTGGTAGATTTTTGATCAGAGACGCTGTATAAGTCTTTGTGTGTTTATGTGTATGATTTGTGGTTGTGATGGTACTATGTGAGACTGGGTCTATAGTGTATGTGGTAACCTTCTCCTCCTGTCTGGTCTTGCCAGTCTTGTGTTGAGAGAGCTCAGCCTCCAGTTTGGCCGTATAATTGCATCTCTCGCATGTATTTGTGTTTTGTGGGAGGAGGAGAGGGTTGTCTGTGTACATGAGACAGTTGTAACATTGCCTCAATATTCCCAGGTTCACCAGCTGAGCAGGAGAGGACACTAGCAACTGATCCCTCGACATGCTAGAAGGAAATAGACAAAAAAAAACTTTAAAAGAGTTTTCAGGGGGTGTGGGTGAGCAAGAAAGGGGCTTGCCTTTTTGGGGTGCTATCTATAACAAGAGTGCTGTATCAAGGTGATAAGTACTGTAGGAGCAAGTGCTAGGTTTTATAGATAGAGTATAGTCTACTTGGAGTCAAGTAGAGATGATCTTTTTTAGTTTAGGATACGCAGGTTTAATCAGTAGTATAGTTCGAGGAAGGTAGTTATAAGGGAAAATTTGAAGAGTGGAATTTAGATGGCCCAAATAGTTTAAACTTTGCTAACCGCTGCTGCTCTAGTGTGCAACGGTGGCAACTCCGTGCTAATTCGCGCTAAATCGTGCTAATGCGCGTTTAGCGTGTTTTATACCAGGGGGCTGGAAAAAGCTAGAAACTGGCCCCAATCGGGTGACTGAATGGGATGCCAGCAGATAGTAGATACCTACAGTGGCAGCATGAGATCAGTAACAAATACTGGTGTCACCATAGTAGCCAGTACTACACACGGTGACAAAACTCACTGCAGAAAATGTGCTGGGCCACATTTGTGTCCATATGACACACACATGCCAGTCAGGGAGGTTCACATACCCAACAACAGTCTCAGCCAGCAGGGCAGGTGTAGATAAACACAAACAAAGGCTGTGCTAAGGCTTCTGAATGATGCCTATGGGTAACCTCCCCACCCCCCAGGCCTACACAGACAGACTACATCAGGTCAAGCAGTGGGATGTTAGTTCTGAAGGGTAGGATGTCAGAAACTAATATGTAGGTCAATCAAACCTAAGACCTGTAGTATACTGATATGCATATACACATCATGATAGGTTAGAACACAAAATGAAATGGAGTACCTGACATACCAGTACAGTCATAGCAAATGTGTACAAGTGTCAGGTGTGCCCCCCCCAAGTACTATGTAGACATGTAGTAACAGTCAGGTGTGCCCTTCCAATCCTATGCAGAAATGTAGAAACAGTCAGGTGTGCCCCCTCTCCCAATCCTGTGTAGAAATGTAGAAACAGTAATGTGCCCCCTCACCCAATCCTGTGTAGAAATGTAGTAACAGTCAGGTGTGCCCCCCCTCTACCAATCCTGTGTAGAAATGTAGAAACAGACAGGTGTGCCCCCCAACCCTCCTTAGAAATGTAGTATCAGTCAAGTGTGCCCCTCCAATCCTATTTAGAAAACTTTTTGCTTAGAGTGGATGTATGCAATTTATTTTCTGTTATTCCTCATGAGGTGGGACTAACATGGTTGGAGTGTCTGCTGACCAAGACAGGCCTATATGATCAGGATCAGATTAATGTGTTTGTGACCTTAATGGAATCAGTATTATGTAATATTTTTTTGTATTTTGAAGGACACATTTACAAGCAGGTTACTGAAATGGCTGTGGGGGCTGAATTTGCTCCCATTTACGCCAATTATGTTATGTCCTTCTGGGAGTAAGGATATGTGTTCCCCAGTAAATTCAAAGGTTGTATAAAACAATATACATGCTTCCTGGATGACATTTTTATTGTATGGGAGGGTAATATAGAACAGCTTGAGACATTCCTGGATTTCATTAACAACCCTGTAGATTTTTTTTAATTTACTTATGAATACAGTACAGAAAAGTTATCCTATTTGGATGTAAATCTGGAGATGGATAAAGAGCGGAGGTGTTTGAAATCTGGGATTTATAGAAAGGCTACATTTTCCAACTCCTATTTAGACTTTAGTAGTTGGCACCCTCACCATCAAAAAAGATCCATTGTTAAGGGTCAAATGGTGAGGGCTGCAAGAATGGTAAACGATGATCAGGAGTTTATAAGTTAATTGAAATTTATGATTAGCATGTTTACAAGAAGGGGGTACTCTGAGGCATTATGTACAGCTATTAAAGATAAAATCATCCATAAGTGAGAAGTGGGTGTATATAAGGCTATTTTGACTGGGGCATCTGGGGAGTAGGAGGAGGTCAGAAGTTGAATTAAGTTTAAACTGTCAAGATGGAAGGAATGAGGGGTTATATTTTGTCATTACCTTCAACCAGGATGCTGAATGGTTTATACAGACAATTCAGAAGACTTGGGGTCTGTTAAGAATGGACAAAATGTTGATGAAAGGATGGGGGCAGCTCCTAAAGTTGTTTTCAGGAGAAACAGATCATTTAAGGAGATTCTTGGGAAGGCATCCTTTAACAATACTGTTAGCACCAGCCGACAATTGGGAAATTTTAAATGTGGAAGGTGTAGTACCCGTAGCACATAATGGAAACTGGGCATCATATAAGGGTTCAAGATTGCCACATATCCATTCAGGGACATTTTAATTGTTATAGTCGAATATGGTGTATTTAACAAAGTGTGGTGTATGCCCTGAATTTTATATAGGAAAACCTGTAGGTGCCTCAGGGAGAGAGTGAATGAGCATTTATTGGACATTAGGCATGTTAGAACTACTAATGCCCTAGCTAGGCATATTGGCCAGTATCCAGAAGAACGTTTTAGATTTTGTGTTATTCAGTAGATCAATCAAGATATCCAGGGAAGGACATTAGATGTATATTTAGACATCTGTAAACTAAAATGACAATTAAGGTTAGATGCCCTGACTTTTCCTGGTATAAATGATAGTGTTAGTATTGCTCCCATATTAAAATTAAAGCATATTTTAGGTAGAAAATAGTGTAGGTAATTAATTTTGACATAATGAAATGTTTTTAAATGTTTTTAATTGTTATATGTAATTGTATTTATATGGTGTTTTTATTAATCATTAATTTTTATTAATGTTGTTTCATTCATTCGTTGATTTTAGTTTTAATAGCATAATTGATTAATGGATGGATGTATATAAGGGAATGTTGAGTTGTTGTCATTGTTCTGATGAAGTCCTAAAGATTGGGATGAAACCTAGGTCAACACTGTTTTACTTTTGTGCTACCATTAAAGTTTGGATTGCTGTTCTCTAGTGTGTCTGAGGCTGCCTAGCACTCTTTACATTGCCTAAGCGGGTGTGTGTGCTGCTCACGGGGTTTTAAGCATAAAAAAAAAACAGTAAACCAGGAAATGGCAGCTCTGTTCACATTTGAGCACTGTGTTTGAATGGCGCACTCCTGGGATTAAACAGTAAGGCAATGAAAAGGGAAAACAGCAGAGGAAGGTAGTCAGGAGAACTAGCATAGCTGGCAGGTGAATTGTATCAGAATCAGCCAATTACACAGACAGCAGACCAGCCCAGCCCAGAACACTATTATAAACTATGGTTTTTCCCACATACTCTACACCACCGGTGTATACAAATGGGGAACTTTTAACAAACAAAAACAACAAAATGATAGGGGCTGCAGCAGCTATCAGACATCAACATGTGGAAGAGACTGAGGGTGGTGAGGATGAGAATGTTGTCGACCAACCCACAGTCAGGAGACGGAGAAGGTGTACAGACCCAGGGTAACCTACCAGGGCTACATGAGCTGTAGATAGTGGAGAACTATATGGTGGACAGGGACCTCCTACAGCAAATTCTTAGCTGTACCGGCCAAGCCTGACACACAGAACTAACAGAGGGAAACCCACCCCAGTGGATACCAAGGTATGTGTAGGCCTAGAAATACTAGCCACAGGTACCTCCCAAAGCCCATCTGGGGATATCATGGGTATCAAACAGATATCAGCAACCAGGGTATTCCACCAGTTCCTGGATGCCATGTCAGCACATGCCAGTGAGCATGTATATTTTCTCAACACCCATGAGGTGTTGGCCAGCAATATGCATCTCTTCCACTAAATAGCAGAATACCCTGAGGTGGTGGGTGCTATAGACCACACGCACATATGCATCAAAGCACCACCTGATGAGTGAGTAGGATCTACATCAACCACAAGGGCTTCCCTCCATCAACTGCCAGGTCATGTGCGATGCCAGGGCATTATAATGAATGTATGTGCTGGCTGCCCTGAAAGTTATCACAATTCCCACATAACTGTATCAGAGATTTGCCAATGGGGACAACCCCAGTCACCTAGTGGGGATGCTGGTTATGCACTGGAGCCATGGCTGATCACACTCATCAGAAATGCACACACACCCGAACAAGAACTCCATAATGAGGCACATGCACAGCCCAGAATTATAATAGAGCATGTGTTTGGGATGCTCAAGTCACGTTTCCGGTGCCTGGACACATCCAGTGGAGCCTTGCATAACTCACCAGTTACATGTACCCAAATTATCATCGTATGTGCCATGCTACACAATATGATCCTGGAAACAGCTGCAGCAGGAACAGCACGGGGTAGGGCCACACAACCCCCCACCAATGCCAAGGCCTGCACAGGCATAGCATGACTCATAGGAGGAACAACCTGAGCCTGCCCCAGTAGGCAGATGGAGGTGTGCCCAGTATATTCTGGCCTTGGCAAAGAGGCAATGCATAGCACATACACTGACACAGTAGGGACCCAGGGAATGACACCTCTCTCTGACTCGCACATACAGTAAAAGTGATCTCAAACATGACACTACCTGTGCTCAACCATGTATAGGGAGTGTACTATGTGCATCCAACATAGGCAGCCCTCCAACACCATTCTCAATACTGGCACACCAACAAGGTAAGTCAATCTCCTTACCAGTTGCTGAATGGAGTAGTATGTGTTGTTACCTGTATCTATGGTATGGATGTAAGCATGCA
Organism: Protopterus annectens; assembly: GCF_019279795.1. Lineage (NCBI taxonomy): Eukaryota > Metazoa > Chordata > Ceratodontiformes > Protopteridae > Protopterus > Protopterus annectens. The sequence continues at coordinate 1,458,604,668 of NC_056746.1, read as the reverse complement.
AGGGAATCGGGTGACTGAATGGGATGCCAGCAGATAGTAGATACCTACAGTGGCAGCATGAGATCAGTAACAAATACTGGTGTCACCATAGTAGCCAGTACTACACACGGTGACAAAACTCACTGCAGAAAATGTGCTGGGCCACATTTGTGTCCATAGGACACACACATGCCAGTCAGGGAGGTTCACATACCCAACAACAGTCTCAGCCAGCAGGGCAGGTGTAGATATACACAAACAAAGGCTGTGCTAAGGCTTCTGATTGATGCCTATGGGTAACCTCCCCACCCCCCAGGCCTACACAGACAGACTACATCAGGTCAAGCAGTGGGATGTTAGTTCTGAAGGGTAGGATGTCAGAAACTAATATGTAGGTCAATCAAACCTAAGACCTGTAGTATACTGATATGCATATACACATCATGATAGGTTAGAACACAAAATGAAATGGAGTACCTGACATACCAGTACAGTCATAGCAAATGTGTACAAGTGTCAGGTGTGCCCCCCCCAAGTACTATGTAGACATGTAGTAACAGTCAGGTGTGCCCTTCCAATCCTATGCAGAAATGTAGAAACAGTCAGGTGTGCCCCCTCTCCCAATCCTGTGTAGAAATGTAGAAACAGTAATGTGCCCCCTCACCCAATCCTGTGTAGAAATGTAGTAACAGTCAGGTGTGCCCCCCCTCTACCAATCCTGTGTAGAAATGTAGAAACAGACAGGTGTGCCCCCCAACCCTCCTTAGAAATGTAGTATCAGTCAAGTGTGCCCCCCCTCCAATCCTATTTAGAAATGTAGTAACGGACTGGTGTGCCCCCCCAAACCGATGTGCATGTGTTGTAACAGTCAGGAGTGCCCCCCCAATCCTATGTAGAAATGTAGTAACAGTCAGGTGTGCCCCCCCTTCAATCCGATGTAAACATGTAGTAACATGTATGTGTAGGTATAATACCAGTGGAGCACAGATGACCTAAGGTGGCCAAGGTAGCAGGATAGATTGTAGCGTTTGTACAGTATGCAGGTATGCATGTGGTAGGTTGGTGTGTGTTTCATATTGTGTGAGAGTGGTCAGTATGCATGCATGTTGAGGTTTGACCTGGTGGCCATTGAGCACTACTGCCAATGACAGGGCCAAGTCCTCACAAATGCAGTGCCAAAGACAATTCCCCCCAGTATAGCACATGCTAGCAGTAAGCCATTGTAAATGTATGGTGGTAATATGTGTCATCATCTGAAAGATGGACATGGCATGACTGTTGGGCTAGATATACAAGCAGTACACAAAAGTACCCCAGACATACAGTATATAATGTGTAACCGTGAAATGGACACACCCTTGGAATGCTACATACAGGTATGCATCACATTATCTGGGCTTGTAGTAGGAAATACCGATGTTGCCTGGCTGAACACTTGCAGATCACAAAGGTGATAGGACTGATGTATTGGGAAATGGCTGATGACCCTGCACAAGACAGCATAACTGGAATGCCCCATGCATATCTGTGTGTCAGATGCAAGTAGTATCCATAGCACACATGCACCCAGCTCACCCAAACACCACCCACAGGTACCTCTCTGGTCACATCCCTGCTGTTGGGAATGGGTACAATATGAACCCCACCTGTATATGGCAATAGTGAAATAATGCAGCATGCAGTGCAGGTGTCCCATGCAGGTGTGTCCCTAGCTGTAAGTAGCACCCTGACAGCATCCACACCACCTGATCAATACTGATAGAAAGTAATGGCATGAACACCTAGCACACCTACCCTGTCACCCCAGGGAAATATACTGCATGGCAGTCTGGGACTGTAGGACTGACTGAATGCAACAGCCTGCTACAGCTGGCCTGCATCACCACCAAATGGCCTACAGGCCTCTGCGAAAGGCTTGTGTCTCACCCACACTGCTAATGTATGTTATGCCATGGACACCCAAATAACAACATAACACACTCCACATAAGCCATATGCAAGGCCATGTGGACAAATCATAGTAACATGTCCACCATGTCCCACTGCATGAACTGTGGACCAACATCAAAAAACAGCTGTGATGAGGTGATAACTATAGGGAAAGTATCAGAGAATGTATGCATAATGTATGGAAAAAGATAGAATAATAGAAGGGGGGGTGGGAGCATGGGCAGCATGGAATGTGCAAGTCTGACACACACCTGTGTGCACATACTATCCCTGGCGGCAAACACAAAAATGGGTGGCTACAAACCTGACTGTACACCACAATAGGGGTAATGTCCTGACTTAGGACCCCTGCCTCTGGGTAACCTGTGTGAATCTGTACAGCTGTGACATATTGCCACAGCAAAATATGGCCATACTGTCACATTGATGGATGTACATGTATGGGATCCTCTGCCAGCACTGTACCAAGGTGCTGAACTGGATACACAGACCCGGCAGCAAGTGTCTGCAGCACCCCTCCAGAATGGCATAGTTGTCCATGAATATGTAGGCGGTTGACCACAATATTGGACACAGCTGCATTCACCCTATGTTCCCCAGGACATCACTGTGAGCAAAAATGTCCACCTGACAGTACTTGAGGACATAAAACATCACAGTGTATAACAGTACACATGTCTGAATATCTCTGCTAACACCACTACCATGTAGTAGAAGCAGCACATACACAATCACCTACAGTACACACTATCCCTTGCACACTTTGACCCCATATTGCCAACTGATCTACAGATATCCTGCAAAAACAGTTTGCTACCTGTAGGTATACAACACAAAGGTCTGCAATGGATTACAAGCTACCTGGAATGGATCCACACATTCAATACAGAAGGGCATACAGATAAATGAAGGCAATGTCAGACAACAACATACTCAAAGGTCATACTGGGCATGCTCACACAAACAAATGAAGCCCATGTCTGCCAACAACAGTGGACCATACATATCTGACAGTTGCAGATGTTAGTATATACACTCCTCAGTATGCACCAGTCATGCTTTGCACACACATTGGATAGGAATACAGACATATATCCAAGGACAACACACTATAATATGCCAAAAGTAGACATATATAGATGTGTGAAAGAGAGTGACAGTGATAAAGAGCCTTCTATATTGTGGTCTCTCCCACCCAGCACACAGCCAAATGGCTGCAACCACATGATGTGTAAATGTTACTCACTGTAGAAATTATCCACTGGTATCCCTCAGCATTACAGACTCTGTGGTGGAAGTGCTATCTGTGCAACATGACTGTACACGACAGTAGTTATCTAGTAGTTGTATACACGTACCTGTGGAATATAAACCTGCATGTGCCTGAGTGTGGTGTGTCTACCTTTAGATGAATGGGTTATGGCCCATGCACACACACTGCACTCCCCATAGCCCTACTAGGACAAGACTGCTGATGTCATTCAGTTTGAAATACACCTTTGGGAATGGAGTAGCCCAGGAATCTCTGAGGCACATCCTATAACTGTGTAATGCTGTAGTGTGGTAATCTAGCTAGGTAGGAGTTCTAATCCCAGACATGGCAACTGTGTGTGTGTCCTGTCTGTATAGGGAGCAATGCTTTTTCAGCTAGTCACACTCTCTACAATTCAAATGCCCTACTTTGGCAAAGCTGCTGATGTCATTCACTTTGAAATGCATCTTTGGGAAAGGAATAGCCCAGTAATCGCTGTGGTGCACCCTGTAACTGTGTAATGTTGTAGTGTAATAAACTAGTGAGATATGAGTTCTAATCCTAGACATGACAACTGCTTGTGTGTCTCTGTCTGTGTAGGGAGCAATGAACCAACTCTAAAACAAGCACCAACTGTAGAAAACAGAAGAAGCTCCTGGAAAATGTAAAACACCACAGAGTTGAAGAAATATTGTAAAACACCACAAAGTTTATTGAGTGTTGTAAGGTGCTTTTCGTCTACCATAAAAAATCAGTAGACTACCTCAGCCAAATCACAAAAAAATAAATTAAACCATACTACTCTCCTTTAAAAGTAGTTTCAAATAACATTAGCCATCAGGCTTCAATGAGTCATGGTCTTAATGAATCATAATCTTAATGAACGCATTGCTGGTCAAAAACATTTAAAGTTCCCCTAACACAACAAATATAACATACACACATATATATATATATATATATATATATATATATATATATATATATAAAGGTTCCAGCTAACATTGACTAAAAAAGATTCTTAAATATAACATCTTAATAATAAACATCAATAACCTAAAATATACATATGTTTATAAAAGAAACAAAAATATAGTTGTCCAAAAAACACATAAAACATCATCATAAAAATTCAAATGGGACCTATAAAATGAAGAACAATGTAACCAGTCTACATGAAAAACAATAGCTGCCTTACCGCAACAAACTTCTTAATTTTAAAATACATGCCAAAGACGTAGTCTCATTCAAACCAGGAGGATTATATGAGTTTAATCTCAGTTGCCAGATTAACTCACATTTTTCTAACAACAATTGATGGGGGCCCCCTTTTAATTCTACTGTGACTTGATTGATTACTCTAAACAAGAACCTGTGAGTAGGATTCTCATCATAATGTTTGGCCAATGCATTTAAATTTTTTCCTCCTAATATTGTAGGTATGCTCATAAATTCTTTCTTTAAGTTTCCCTTGGGCCTTCCCCACGTAAAATGCAGGGCACACTTGGCAAATCGCCAAGTAGACCACAGACTTAGAATCACAATTAAACCTACCCCTAATTTTAAACTCACTGACACTAACATTAAAATTGGCTCCTGTTGAAATAAGTTTACAATAATTACATGACTCGCATTTAAACGTGCCATTTATCTTATGTGTATTACTGTTTTCAGCTTCCATAATATTCTTGAGATTTCTACCCTTCTTAAAAATCAAAATAGGATGGTCCCCCAACTTCTCAACTAGTTCTCTCTCTGTGTGAAAGATGTTCTAATTTCTGTACAATATTTCTCTCAAGTTACCAGCCTCTAAACTATAAGTTGTGCTGAAACTTCTCATAAACTCCTTAACCCTGCTATCCACGTTGGTCAAGGGATTATCTTCAACTCTGTTCTGTTCAGCAACAGTGTTTAAAGGTAGTACCCCATCATGACTCATGTGGCTGGGGCCAGATCTACACCCACCAGAAAGAATGGGTTTGTACATTCCCATTCTTCTTTTTTCTTGCACTTCACTTATTAAATCCATAACCAAACACAGTGGATAACTACGACTGATGACCATACCTTTCAAGATTTCACATTCATCAATAAAACTAACCTCATCAGTTGTCATTTTGGCTGCTCTAACCAGTTGACCTTTCAACACTGATCTTTTTTGGTGTAAAGGATGACAACTTGTGAAGTGAAGCATAGTGTTGGAATACGTAGCCTTACGATGAATACAGGCTACATACCGCTTGTTGGTAAAGTCTTTTCTTAAATCTACATCTAAATATGTGATGGCATTTTCATGGTATACATAAGCAAATTTAAAGAAATATGTGTTACTATTTAAATAATCTATGAAAGCATGTGCTTCATCTTCTGAGCCCTTAAACAAAATAAAGGCATCGTCAAGAAACCTAGTGTAAAACTTAACCTTTTCCATAACACTGCTATTACCCATGATAGTACAATGTTCCCATTTGCCATCACTAAATTAGTGTAACTCCCTCCATACGGAGAGCCCATGGCCACACCTACAACTTGTTTGTAGATGGTGTTGTTAAACATCACATAATTGTTCAAAATGATGTCCATCAGTTCCTGAAACAACCTTACTTCCTTCCCATCAGCACCATAATGCAATAACCTTTCTACAACCTAGGCAGTACCAACCTCATGTGGAATCAAAAAATAGAGGTCTACAACATCTACAGTAATAAACACGATGTTATATTGGTAACCAAAGTTCTCAATTGCAGCTAAAAAAGCCCAAGAGTCCTTACAAATTTGTGGTTCTTTAGCCATATACTTTTTCAAAATACAATCGACAAACTTCACACATGTGCATGTAATGGAAGACCTGGCATTGACCAATGCTCTCATAGGGGGATCCTGAAGGTTTTTATGTAATTTTGGTAAACCAAATAAAGATGGTATTTTAGGGTTCAGAATAAACAAATAATTATAGCTGTCCAGATCGATCAATCCTTCAATGAATAAATCATTAATGAAGGAATTGATCCTTCTATATGCTCCATTCAATTCATTAATACTTAATGTTTCATAAGGTCCACTATTAAGAATCAAGTCCATCCTTGAAAAATTGTCAGAACTGTCCATTATCACCATTCCACCTCCCTTATCTGGTTTTACAACACAGATCAGTAAAGACTTTAATGAGCTCAAAACTTCGATTTCTCTCTAGGTCAAATTACCAGACGTCTGACACCTAAGGCTTTTATAAAGATTTTGTAGGTTGAGCTCACACATATGTTGAAACAAACTTATAATGGGGTACATGGGTGGATTAAAAAAGTACTTGATGCTTTTAGTTGATTGTTCAATTGACTATCACCACCAAAACATAGGGCCAAGTTTAATTTTCATGTGTATAATTTGAGATCAACTAGGGTCTCTGCCAATTTAAAATGCTTTGATGGAACAAAAGTGAGACCTCTACTAAAAATATCACACAGTTCTGGTTCAATGTCAAACCCAGAAAAATTGTAAACCTTAAAGTCACCTGATGCGTTAATCAAAATAGTGGGTCTGACATTTACCTGCTGAAGTTGTTCATGCCCCTCCTGGCCCCTTTCCCCCTCATGTTGTATTTCCACTGGTGATTCTGACCATTGTTGGAAAACTTTTGTTCACAACCCACATTGTCTTGTTGGTACACACTGTTCCTTCTATTTTCTTGTCACTCCCCCTTACTCCACAATCTTCCATTACCTGATCATCCTTTTTGTTGTTCTGCAATAATCACATCTGATATCCTACCAGTGTAGGGAGCAATGCTTTTTAGGCTAGTCACACTCATTACAATTCAAATGCCCTACTTTGACAAGGCTGCTGATGTCATTCACTTTGAAATACACTTTTGGGAAAGAAGGAGGCCAGTAATCTCCATGGTGCATCCTATAACTGCATAATGCTGTAGTGTGATAAACTAGTCAGGTAGGAGTTCTAATCTCAGACATGGTAACTGTGTGTGTGCAGGGAGCAATGCTTTTTAGGCTAGTCACATTCACTACAATTCAAATGCGCTACTTTGGCAAGGCTGCTGATGTCATTCACTGTGAAATACACCTTTGGGAAAAATGTAGCCCAGTCATCTCTGTGGCATGTCCTACAACAGTGTAATGCTGTAGTGTGATAAACTAGTTAGGAGTTCTAATCCCATACATATAAACTGTGCGTGTCTCTGACTGTGTAGGAAGCAATGCTTTTTAAGCTAGTCAAACTCACTACAATTCAAATGCCCTATTTTGGCAAGGCTGCTGATGTCATTCACTGTGAAATACACCTTTGGAAAAGTTGCACCCCAGTAATTTCCGTGGCATGTCCTATAACTGTGTAATGCTATAGTGTGATAAACTAGTTAGGTAGGAGTTCTAATCCCAGATATGGCAAGTGTGTGTGTGTGCGTGTGTGTGCGTGTGTATGCGTGTGTGTGTGTGTGTGTGTGTGTGTGTGTGTGTGTGTGTGTGTGTGTGTGTGTGTGTGTGTGTGTGTGTGTGTGTCTCTGCCTGGGTAGGGAGCAATGTTATTTAGGCTAGTCACACTCACTACAATTCAAATGCCCTACTTTGGCAAGGGTGCTGATGTCATTCACTGTGAAATACACCTTTGGGAAAGACGTAGCCCAGTAATCTACATAGCGCATCCTATAACTGTGTAATGCTGTAGCATGATAAACTAGTTAGGTAGGAGTTCTAATCCCAGACATGGCTACTGTGTGTGTTTCTGTGTCTCTGTCTGTGTAGGGAGCAATGCTTTTTAGGCTAGTCACACTCACTACAATTCAAATGTCCTACTTTGGCAAGGCTGCTGATGTCATTCACTGTGAAATGCACCTTTGGGAAAGGAGTAGCCCAGTAATCTCTGTGGTGTGTTCTATAACTGCGTAATGCTGTAGTGTGATAAACTAGTTAGGTGGGAGTTCTAATTCCAGACATAGAAATTGTGTGCGTGTCTCTGTCTTTGTAGAGGGCAATGCTTTTTAGGCTAGTCACACTGACTACAATTCAAATGCCCTACTTTGGCAAGCCTACTGATGTCATTCACTGTGAAATACACCTTTGGGAAAGGAGTAGCCCAGTAATCTCTGTGGTGTGTCCTATAACAGCATAATGCTGCAGTGTGCTATAGTACTTTGGCAGGGGTCTATTCCCACACATGCCAAGTGTAGATGTTTGTGTGTGCGTTTCCTTGTCTGTGTAGGGAGCAATGCTTTTTAGGCTAGTCACACGCACTACAATTCAAATGCCCTACTTTGGCAAGGCTGATGATGTCATTCACTGTGAAATACACCTTTGGGAAAAATGAAGCCCAGTAATCTCTGTGGCATGTTCTATAACTGTGTAATGCTGTAGTGTGGTAAACTAGTTAGGAGTTCTAATCTCACACATAGCAACTGTGTGTGTCTCTGACTGTGTAGGAAGCAATGCTTTTTAGGCTAGTCAAACTCACTACAATTCAAATGCCCTACTTTGGCAAGGCTGTTCATGTCATTCACTGTGAAATACACCTTTGGAAAAGTTGAACCCCTGTAATTTCTGTGGCATGTCCTATAACTAATGCTATAGTGTGATAAACTAGTTAGGTAGGAGTTATAATCAAAGACATGGCAACTATGTGTGAGTGTGTGACTCTCTGCCTGTGTAGAGAGCAATGCTTTTTAGACTAGTCACACTCACTACAATTCAAATGCCCTACTTTGGCAATGGTGCTGATGTGATTCACTGTCAAATACACCTTTGGGAAAGACGTAGTCCAATAATCTACATAGTGCATCCAATAACTGTGTAATGCTGTAGCATGACAAACTAGTTAGGTAGAAGTCCTAATCCCAGACATGGCAACTGTGTGTGTTTCTGTATCTTCGTCTTTGTAGGGAGCAATGCTTTTTAGGCTAGTCACACTCACTACAATTCAAATGCCCTACTTTGGCAAGGCTGCTGATGTCATTCACTGTGAAATACACCTTAGTAAAAGGAGTAGCCCAGTAATCTATGTGGTGTGTCCTATAACTGCATAATGCTGTAGTGTGATAAACTAGTTAGGTGGGAGTTCTAATTCCAGACATAGCAATTGTGTGTGTGTGTCTCTGTCTTTGTAGAGAGCAATGCTTTTTAGGCTAGTCACACTCACTACAATTCAAATACCCTACTTTGGCAAGCCTGCTGATGTAATTCACTGTGAAATACACCTTTGGGAAAGGAGTAGCCCAGTAATCTCTGTGGTGTGTCCTATAACAGCATAATGCTGCAGTGTGCTATACTACTTTGGTAGGGGGTTTATTCCCACACATGCCAAGTGTGGATGTTTGTCTGTGTGTTTCCTTGTCTGTGTAGGGAGCAATGCTTTTTAGGCTAGTCACACTCACTACAATTCAAATGCCCTACTTTGACAAGCCTGCTGATGTCATTCAGTGTGAAATACACCTTTGGGAAAGGAGTAACCTAGTAATCTCCATGGTGCATCCTATAACAGCATAATGCTGTAGTGTGATATAGTATGCTAGCAGGGGTTCTATTCCCACACATGGCAAGTGTGGATTTTGTGTGTGTGCTTCTTTGTCTGTGTAGGGTGCAATGCTTATTGAGGCCATTCACAATCACTACAAGCTCAATTGACCTTCTTTGTCAGGCCTGCTGATGTCATTCTCAGTGAAATACACCGTTGGGGAAGGAGTACTTTAGTAATCTCTGTCGTGTGTCCTATAACTGCATAATGCTGTAGTATAACAAACTAATTCAGTAAGAGTTCTAATCCCAGACATGGCAAGTGTGTGTGTGTGTGTGTGTGTGTGTGTGTGTGTGTGTGTGTGTGTGTGTGTGTGTGTGTGTGTGTGTGTGTGTTTGTGTGTGTGTGTGTGTGTGTGTCGGTGTTCATCATTCGCATCCTGTGTAGAGATGACTGTGTAACAACTGGACTCATTGTGGAGTGAATGTTGCAAATTTCTTATATGGTGGCCCTATTATATGTCACAACATCCACCTTACAAGGATAACATATGTGAAATAGCCGAGAGGCTGTGGTACCAATCCATACCCTACATGTGACATCAAGACCTGGTGAGCAAAGTTAGCAACCCTTGTATTACCCAGGGAACAGTCTCAACCCATGTCTCATACACAAACACATTTGCCTAGGCAACAACCGCTATGTTGGTAGTACCCTGCATATTGCCCACAGATAGTAACCATGGTGTGATTGCAGTGGACTACAGAGGGCATTGCGCCCTGTCCATCAGTACAATTGGCATGTACATGCAGACAGTGTGCCTTCACTATGTTCCCCACTGGATGCCTGCAACACCTGTGGTGCCATCAAATGTGACCCACAAAGGACATACCTTGCATTAAACACATGCCCTGTATGGATAGATGCAATTGACACCAGGGAATACCTGTATCATGCTATCAATGTAGGTGCAGGGTCAACATGCTCTCTTGTACCATTTCCCACCTCATGTGGGCAGGACTGCACAACTGATGATAATATGTGTACACAACATGGGCCAGACACCCCAGGTACAGTTCCACATGTCACTGTCCCAGACAGTGTCCATGTCATGGACTAAAAAACACATACATGGCAAGCATTGCACAGCAATGGCCACACATAATAGTTACCTAGGTGACTGGATGGTGAATACAATACTCACCTGTGTGAGCCAATCCAGACACTACACCCCTGAGCCACACTGTAGACCATTGTCATGTGGCCTGATGCCAAGGTATACCCTTCACCTAGCCTTGTATAGCCTTCTGGCACAGACAACCACTACACACCTGTGAAGCAATGCACACATGGATGTCAGTACTGGCACCCTGTGCCTGTGTGTGGTGTATGATGCTTTTGACCACATTCACACTCACTATAACTCTCATTGGCATACCGAAGCATGCTGTCTGTCAGACACCTTCACATACCCTTTGCCCATATAACCTCTGGATAACCCTTGTGGTGCATGTGATACCTGTACATTACTGTATTGTGGCAAACTAACTAGTTAGGAAGTGTATCACAGACCCTGCCAAGTGTGTCAATGGGTGTGAGTGACTGAGAGGGTGTGGCTCTGTTGACATTGACACCTGTTCATGTGGACAGGCACGTGTACTACACCTACCGTATCACTACCATATCACTGTTGCAGATGTCACTCACCATCACATACACATTTGGACAGCTCCTCAACATGTAAGCTATGTGGTGAATGCACTAGCTGCATAGACACGTGATACCAATACATAGTCAGTCAGGGGTTTGAAACCCTATACTGGTAGGTGTGTGCCACAAACAAACTTAGGTTTTACTCTCCCACCCCATCCCTAACTTACTTTGTCTCTGTCTGTTTGTCTCACTCCCTCTCTGGTGGATGTGGAGAACTACACCTACTTTGCTTAGGCAGCAGCTTGTGTTTTGTTAGTGATGCTCATGATCAGCTGATGGCCTCTGCATAAATTGCAGCCCTCCTCTAGCTGTGGAACAGCTGTGGTAACATTCACATAGCCAATTGCATGGAAACACACTCCAATATCTAGGAACATCATGTTGGTGTTGGGTGTTTTCATTCTCTGTGAGCAGGACCTAGATCTGGTGTTTAGCAAACAGCATCACATAGGGAGTTGGGATTTACCTCTAACAACATACACTGTGGAAACAGGCCAACACACAGCAAGGGAATGTGCCTGACATGACTACAAAATGTAAGTGTTGCTATTCTGCATCTGGAGTAATGTCGGTTTAACAGGGTTTGTGTGGATATGGCTGGGCTACATGTTGTAATACCTGTCATGACAGTGCTATGTTTTTGAGGAAACCTCCATCTGTGGGGTCATCTGCAGACTGGGCAGCATGTGGTGCCTTTTGTTTCTTGTGTTACTCAAGAACACCTATCTGAGAACTGCAAAAGCATATTGTGAGGATTGCAATCAGTACATGGTGACAGCCATGAGAGTTACTCACTTCATATTCCTCATAGAACATATGGTTACTGACTTCATATTACTCATAGGACATATGTCACAACAAACCCTGTTACAACAGGAAATGTATAAGGTTATCACAGCAACATGTCAATATTGGCCTTGTGTTTGTGCCTCCAGCCACAACTCTGTCAACCTTTGTACATATGTCATGCAGTAAGAGGTGCATATGTCTTGTACAACATTATTTATTGACATCATATCTGATAACATGCCAGTGAGATATCAGACTGCTACACATGTTAGGTATAGTAGGGGTTATATTTGAGGACATAACCTAGGCATTCTGTGGTTGTGTGTACAGTACTGAGGTCTGTGTACTTATGGTGATTGTCGACAGTGTGTGCATTATGAATATGTACCTTGGCCTATGTACAGACTGTGGTAGCTGTCATTGTTCTTGGTCCTGTTCAATCTGATGTTACATGCTGCTCCAGTGTATGGTATTCTATTGGCTTACATGTTTGTAGGGCCAAACACACACATATCCCATACCACAGACAGGCATTGGACCACACTGTGTAGTGGCCCAGTATATGTAGGGTTAGTTTGTGAGTGGCACATATGAGGCTGGTGCTGATCAGACAGTCCATATACTGTAATATTAAGCTAGCTTACCATATGTGGCTGTGTTCACATTCATTGTGGGTATGCACTTTCACACAGGTATATATTACTCTGCGCTCTGACATGCCTGTAGAGCCTGCTATATTTGCAGGTACATGTGTATTCCTCCATAAGAAATGTAGGCCAGTGTTGTGACAGACTGCCTGTAGTTTGCACGGTGCTTTGTTACATGCCTAGCAGCTTAATGTACTTACCCAGTGTGATGTTATGTCCAGATATTTGCCAGATGTACTGCTGCCGGGCCACCATAACTGTCATGTATTTCTGACAAAGCAGCGGGATGCTGTACAGATGTATGTCACTAACTACTGGGTAGTATGTGGCTATGTGACCTCTGCACCAGTGGTTATTATGTGTCAGGACAGACAGGAGTGTGTGAATGCATAACCTATGTAGGCCTATGTATTCCAGTATTTACGTGATATACCCATCTACATGGCTAAGATCCCCACTGTCAGGCTTGGTCCACATGTCTTGCACTAAGGGGTTCTATGTATACCTCTGGACTGACAAGAGTGTGTCAGACTGTCCACATTTATTGGCCATATCTCTGCTATAGTTCACAGGATCATTACGGTGCTAGCAGTGGTACTGTAGTATGATGTCCCAATGATGTCTGTCAGTAGCCAATAGTGTACATGTTAAAAGCAGATGTGACCTCCCACACACAACATGTCTGTTAAGACAACCCCTATTACAGTAGTAACAGTCTACATTTATAACCGCAATACATACCTGATATCCCTTTGCACTAAGAGGTGGGATTATTGGGGCTGAGGTAGAACTCCACTCCATGTTCTGGATATATGGTGAACATATATGTACATAGAATTATCCATATATCTGTATAGATATATACACATATACATATTGACATACATAGATTGATATATATATATATATATATATATATATATATATATATATATATATATATATATATATATATATATATATATATATATATATATATATATAAACACTCAAATATATACATATACACAGCAATATATGTCTACACATATACAGGTATAGATACATATGAACATATACTTATGGATATCTACATATATATTGACAGCAATAGGTATATCAGAATAGATATATATGCACATATAGTTATAGATATCTACATATATATCTACATAAATAGACATATCTGTACACAAAGGATATGCAGATATATATATATATATATATATATATATATATATATATATATATATATATATACAAAGGGATCTACACATGGCCATATATATGATGCACTATACAGATGTGTATACAGACATATGTATGAATATACATGTGTAAATACATGTAGACATATGTCAACATATGTATATGCATATATCCATATTCCTGCCATGTGTAAACATCACAGTTGTGTATACCTTCCCAGATGTATCTCACTGTATATATCTGATATGTGTACATTATGATAAAAGAACATATGTGGTGCAACAGTCATATTAATAACAAGTACTACACAATTGTGTAAGTATAGGCAATTGTTCAATACTAATCAATATGTGTACTGACAGATATAATGGAAATACAACAGCTGCTTTTGCAGTTGTCATGCTGTAGTGGTTAAGTGTTGTGACTATAGTGTACAGGGTTCTGGGTTCAAGACCTGTGAGGGCTGTTCATTTTGTTGCTGGGCAGAACAAGGGCTGTCAGATATAGAGTGGTTAAGGCAGTTTTGAGCAGCTTTAAGCATGTTTGCATGGGTTTGCACAAAGCTAGGCTGTGCTAAGCTACGGGTAAACATACGGGCAATTACACAGTTTAGGCTTTGCTTACCAGTGCACAAATCAACTTAGCTGTTATATTGGAGCAATATTGATACCTGCTAAGCATGGCTTAGCCCTGGTAACCAGTTCTCACCACCCAGTCTGATAATATAGCAGGATAATGGCATCTGTAATAAGTGTAGGTACACAGCTATGACCACCTGCAGTGATGCACCCCAATACTGACACATGTGTACATGTGCATTACTGTGAATATCAGTGTCTGTGTGTTAGCACACCTGTACTTGGGAATTCCATGAGGGCCTTCACAACCACCGCAACACCCATTTCCATAGTCAGTTGTGGCTGTTGCTGTATGGGACATTACATGTACCCTGTCATGCTTCTCTCCCTACTGGCTACACAAGCCTTGCAGTACCAGCACAACAGTGTTGTACAAATGGGTCGATAGACATGGGATACCCATTGAGTTCTGGCAAGTGTGTGTATGTGTACATGTCCGTATATCTGTAGGGTACAGCATTCCGAGGCCACATACTCCTATTACAATACCCATTGCTACACAGTAGTACAGATAGTGCTGTTGCTGCCCATAGGTGAGGCATGACAATGCAACACCCTACTATGCCTGTGGCATATGCATTAGATACATATCCCTATAGTATCACTGTTGGGATATACAATGGCTTGTATCGCAGTCATGGGCAATGTGTGATGGTGGGTATGTCAGAGTGTCATCATGGGTTTCAGGGAGTACAATATCCACTGGGGTATGTGGGTGTTGTGTACACTGTCATTACACCAAGATACACCCAGTATATGTCCCATGTACCACTTTATGTTTACCAATGTCACCATCAACCATACAGGTAACGGATACCACAATCCAACCCAGATATGCATTTTCTGTGTGCAGCCTACCTGTAACATATTGGACACGCTGTCAAGTTAGTTAACAGTGATAGGCCCAGGTCTCTCAGACATGTGTCTGCCTGTTATGTGTCTGTTAATGTGCGTATGAAGGTATGTTACACTATGTATTGTCCATGTACACCCATTACATCTCCCATTAGCATACTATACATGTCTGGGGATGTTCTGCATGTATGTAACCTGGAAAACACCTCACCCTAAATGCTGTGTGGTATATGCAATGAAAGCCACACACTTCAGTAGCACTACATACCTAGGTATGGGTCTAGTCCCAGTGTTACCAAGTAAGAGTGTGCGTGTATATGGATGGGTCTACATCAGGTTGCAGATTATACACATCCCAGCGGGTCATCTGTCCATGTGGCACAGGCAATAACTGTTCCACAAACCTGTTACATATGTTCAACTGTACCCCAGATATGGTGTCACCACAGTGCCATACCCCGTTGTGGAATATGACTGCAGACCATCCTCCTGCTGACACATGTACACCTACAACACAAATGGATAACATTATGGAGACCACAATCAACCAGTGTTACTAACAGCTATAATGCATCATTGCTGAATGGCTACACTATCTGAGGTGTATGCATTAAACTTTACTCTTGACAACATGTTACACTGCAGTACTTTGGTACACTGTAGTACAGTCACTGTGTGCATCAGAACCATATTAGCCTGTCCCTGCATTGATGTTATTGATGACAGGGATGTGGCACAGGTATTATCATATGCACAGGGTGTGTTGTTGGTATGCCAGAGGCTGAGGGTGGGCCATACATTTGACATCATGTGTGTGGGTGAGGGGTGTAATGAGGTGAACTGGGTGTGGTGATGTGGTGTGTATAGGTATGAGGTTGCCCTAGGTTTGTTTGTATAGTGTGTGTGTATGTATGCACACAGTTCTGCTATGTGGCTGCCTTACACAGGTGTTTATGAAGAGCTACAGACCATACCTGGCAGGGTGTGCAGTTCACTGCCTCCGGCCACGGACACATGGACTTGTGCCTGCCAGGTTTTCCATGGGCATGGCCAGGTACAGGCCTCGATGTGCTGCTCTACCCTGATGATGACAGATGTCTGCTAGAACCAGGTCCCTCCTCAGACTGGCCAGGACCACGTGCTCATGGCCTGTTGTGGTGTGATGTGGACAGCACCCCACTCGCAGTGCCAGGGCTGGCACTGCTACTATGGAAGCCCCTTGGTGTTCTAGCATGTCTACGCTGACTGCCAGCTGTTGGTGTTGCTGGCCTATGTCCATGTGGCCATCGCTGCACTCCCACCACACATATTCAAGCACGGATAAACCATGGTCGATGAGGGTCATCATCTCACCAGACCATCTATCCACGAGCTTGGTATAAGCATAGATGGCACCAGACAGTTCCCGGAAGTTGCCACTTGCAGATGTGAGAGCATCCCTTTGCAGCCTCAGGCCCTGTCTCGTGTAACATTCCATATGTGCCTGCACCACTATGACAGCCTGAAACATGCACCTGGTGGTACCAGTTGTGGCACATCTGCCAGGGACATGATGACCAGCGGCCCTAACATGAGCACCCTGGGACATCTGCCTATGTGGTCCCCTGCCAGACATCCAGCTATACCTGCTGTGACCAGACACAGTAAGCATGGTTACTACACTCTCCTGTGCACTGCCACCAAACACCAGCTGTCCCTCTGCTATGGCCATTGGTGATGGGGTATGTATAGGCACTGAAACTGTGTGCAGGTTTGGAGTGGCTAAAAGGGAGATGTCAAATGATGGTGCTGTTTCAGCCCCTGACAACCCCACCTCTACCTCAACAGTACTATCATCATCTTCGATATCTGTATGGACACCAACATCAGATTGCATGCAGGCGGGACCCTGGCCCACCTTGCCACCTGTGGGGGAAAACAAGAAATGCACTTTAAGACCTGTATAGCATTGCATAACAGTACACACACACACACACACACACACACACACCAGCTTAATACCTACCTGTCCGTGATTTTACATGCATTCTCCATCCTGCATCACACTTGGTAACATGCACTCATTAATACCACTCATTAACATATTATTCTTCTAAATGCCTAGACAAGTGATAACAACACAAGACCTGTTACTCCATTACCTCCCTGACCTGAGTGGAGTGGTTTTACATGGCCTCACTTCTGTCATTCAGTGTTCACCCTGTGTATCTCCAAACATCGTGAGCATGGCCCCTATATGTGAGGGGCTACTATGTTCACTCCATAATATGATGCACTGGAGTGTCATGTGTAAGTATTGCTCAGTACATGCCAGATATGCTGCTCAATCAACCTATCATGTGACAACTGTAATATATGAATACACTCCCTGGTATTGTCTAGTAATTCCCCAATGCATCTGTAGTGCTGCATACATGGGTTGTCAGTCACCTCTTTGCTGAATGTGATACTAAGGGTGTACCTAGTGTCTACCTTCCCTCCCAATGTATGTTCCATGCTACAGACCATATTATACTATCAGCTGTCCTGTGATTACATACATGACAAGTATTCCTGGTGTGGCATGTGTCAGTCCATGTCCATGTACTGGACGATCCCAAAGGGAAGTACTGCTGTATGAACAAACCTATAATCACACGTGCATACATGGACACCCACACAAACACACACACATGCACACATGCATCCTACATTCATCAACATCCATCCACTTCACCAGAGTGACCCTACAGACAAAATAATCCCCCACCAACACACACACACACACACACACACACACACACACACACATACAGGTGAGGTTGCACAATGATAGTATACACAGTCCTCTTATTATCCATCTGTCAACATGCATAACATCCGGTACACAACAACATGCAGTGCAGTGCAGCTATAGTCAATCCATGCTAGCAACAGTAAACATGTGTGCGATGCATGTGCTGTGTTAGTAGGTGATGCCCCTTCCCCTGGATACCTCTGCACCCATGTACACAGTATTGCTGTGCACCTATTCTGCATCCTGCCATGTACTGTGCACCAAACCTCACAGGTGTACAGCCCATTGCTGAATGTGTAGTACTGTTTCAGTTATGTCAGCTCTAATGCTCAGAGCCCCTATGTTTTTCCGCAACACATACCTGGGATGATATGTGGACAGATGTCATTTGTGAATGCCTGATGTCTGGTTTACAGATCTCAACATCAGTGGACCATGTATGACCAATCCAATACTATTACACTGACAACCATCAGAGCATACCATGGCTATGGGGAGTGTACACACCCTTATTGATATGACTCACCCTTCCTTGATCTGCCATGGGACCACATCACTTCATATATTAACAGTACATGAGCCTGATATGTGACATATGTCCTGTACATTCACATGCAGTGTGTACGGAATGTGTTAGGTTTGAGGATGCTGACCGTGATGCATACACTCCATGTGTGCATATGTGTGCACACCCTTATCATGACAGTTTGTTGCACCTATTGTTATGTGTACTACAGCAGTCACTACTCCTGGCAGGGGTATACTAGCATGGGCCATCTGCATTTGGCAGTGTATGTTCAGTCTGCCCTACACATGTCCCCCAAATCTGCATGATTGCAAGGTCTACTCATGTGCACATCCCTTGGTGATCACACACTGCCATCACTATTGCCATTCTTTGCATCCTTAGGATCCCTGCTGCAGTGCACTGGTGTATCATGCTGACACCCCTCCCCACCTTAAGCCTTTTTGCAGATGCTTGACAAGTAAGGCCTACACATGTGTGTCAGTTTGCAGTGTCCTATACACTGAACACCACATGTTACAGCCTAGACCCAGCTGATAATGTGGACCACAGTAATACATTATGCCATAGTATAACTCTGTAATAGTTGCCATTGTACTACTGGTATATACACTGTTGTTGCACTGTATACGGATGATGTTTCACACATGCCCCTACTGTAGGCCATGTCTCCCACCATTATGTTACTCCATGTGGACACATTCCACAATGACAGGATATTAGTTATCTTGCAGGTGTCTGACATACCCTTTCCATACCCCATCATAATCACCACTGTGATGCCATGCATTTAACAGCAACAATACGCGCACATGTACAGCATGCATTCTGGGTAGGTGTGTTAGATGTGTGCATGGAATATACCATAGCCACTACATGCCCAGTGTATTGGCAAGCATCAACATAAAACTTACTCACCAGCTACAGGCTGCTGTCTTAGTGGTATACTGGGGGGAATTACATAAGTGGGTGAGAGAAGCGAAGTCAGTGGCCACACCTGTGGCATTGCTACAGGGTGGGTGCAGCATTACAGTACATCAACAGTACATGTCCACAATACTAACACATATACACATCTGTTTATCACTACTATGCAGCAACAAACTATATCTATGACATGTCAAATATGCATGATCCACCTGTACAGATGCAGATGCATACTGGTCTACTGATGTGCCCTGTGGCCTTACCTGCATGCTCCTCAGCCGGTACGTGGGTAGCACCAACCTCCACAATTGTGTCCGGCAGTTGTTGGCTATGTGGACGGGCAGGTGCCACGAGGCTGGCGAAGAACTCCTCAACACGTGTCAGGGGGGATGGATGGCATGCCCCCCCCCCCATTGCAAGGTGATCCCCCAGACTGCAGCAGCACGCTGACAGGCATTGCAAAGCAGGTCAGAACAATGATGCCAGACCTGCTCATAACTGCTGTTTTGCAGTCCGACATCATTGACCCTGTGGACTAGGTCGTTCCACAGGGTGGTTCACTCCTGCTGCTCATGGGCAGCCCAGACAAACAGGACAGGGTAGTGCTGGATTAGGTGGTTTAGCACTATTTCATTCTCAGCAGCTGAGTAAGCCAGGAGCTGTCCATGTGATCTCTTGCCTGAAAGACATAAAGATGGAAACAGGTCTAAGCAACTCATACAGCAAGGTTACCACAGTTCTTAATACACAACCCTGTCACCCCCCACCATATCAGTGACAACAATCTGTACACACAACTCAATAGGTATGGCTACAGCTTATCTACCAGTAGAACAGATTTTGTACTGTACCACACATTGTGCTATGTGTTTGTAGCCATGTTCCCTGTGTGGACACTATCATTGCTGGCCTGTTACAGACTATTCACCTGCATGCCATTGTCAGGACTACTATGGTTCCATATATGCCTGTGGTATGCTTGCTATCTGATTGCTGCACATCTGACATTCTGTGTTACTGGGGATATCTATTCATGCTGTTGGACATGTTCCAGGATTGTGTAGACTATTACTACCCACATATGTTCTATAACAGTGACATAATAGCATGTTTAGGGAATATTTGCCAGCAGAACCACATCTCCAAACTCATCTGCCCATGTTACCAGGCCACATCACATGTGGGACCCTGGGGCCTCCTCATGTACTGGTCCAGCACTACCTTCAGGTGAAAACAACTCAGAGGATGTTGTCCCGCCCGGGGGCACACACAGACATGATCTTGTCCCCCAAAGTCAGGTCCAGTGTCTGTTCCATAGGGGCTCCACAGACACGTGGGATGTGCAACATCACCTTGAAGCACCCAGTACATATTCACAGGGTCCACATGATCCTCCTGCTCAGCCTCTAGGCCAGGCACCTTCAGGCCGTGGACTGCTGTTATAAGTAGCAGTGGGTGGGACGCTTGTTCCCATTGCGTCCATATTGGGGCCCATGGGGCTTCCACATCACAGACCACACACACCATCCAGGGTGATCACCCACCACATGTGTCACATACCACCCCTGTAGGCTGCCCTCTATATCTACCAACCCAGACCACCTCCACAAATATACCTGCCATACTTCCCCATATTCCCATTCCCTACTTCACACACAAGGGCAATGTGGTCCCAACAAGGATTTCACTTGTGACATACCTGTCCATGTTGCACACAGTGACCACTGTATATAGCTGTGTGTATCGCTATGTGTTCTGTTCCCTCACACATAGGACGCAGCTATGTGGTGGTAATACAGGAGACATGTATTTATGTACATATATATGTGTGTGTGTGTGTGTGTGTGTGTGTGTGTGTGTGTGTGTGTGTGTTTGTATATATGTAGACATGCATATAGGTACATATCTATATATGTGCAGATATATATGATGTATATATGTGTTTATATATATGTCTACATATGAGTATCTGTATATTTGTGGACATACATGTATATATGCATATATATATATATATATATATATATATATATATATATATGTATATATATATATATATATATATATATGTATATATATATATATATATATATATATATATATATATATATATATATATATATATATATATGTGTGTGTGTGTGTGTGTGTGTGTGTGTGTACACATATACATACCTATATATGGGTTACATTCAGACATAAGGTCCACAATCTCACAACAACTTCCTGCACAGCTGCACTGTTCTGTCTTGCTACAACCCAGACAGGTGCCACATATGGATACAGCCTATCATTAGGAGGGTATATGTAGGGCTAGATTGCAGGTAACCCTATTACACACCTATGACATTCCAGCATGCTAACAATACAGGTTAACCTGAGTATTCTGCAAGTAGTGAGCTGTGGAACCCACATGTCCATCATTATGGCATTACTTCCACCACCAGCTATTGGTTACAGTAATATACATGCTTCTCATTACATAACACACACTATGATGGCTTACATCTTATCAGTCAGTGCTGCTCTGCACAGTTGATGGGTATGGCCCACTACCCTTAGGGACATTCTCTACTGTCCTTAGCAGTTGTTCAGCTGAACATCATTACAACAACACCTGATGGCACATATAAATCATTCCACATTATCTATCCCATTATTATGGACCAAGTACTACAGTCAATTGCATGCATATATACTTCTCATACCTGTTGTGGGAATGATGTCTCTTCTGGATAGTTTGCTGGATGGATTTTTTTTTTGTCTTTCACTCACTCTCTCTCTCTATCTTGGTCTCTGTCCAGTAAATGGATTTAGCTGCTTTGAATAGATTGCAGCATGGATTTTGTAGGTGATGCACATGATCAGATGATGGTCTTTGCACCAATCAGTATCTTCCACTTACTACCTGCATGTAGCATGCTGTGTAGTACTTCCAATTGCACTGTCATGACAACCCACTACTATAAATCCCTACATCATGTGGGCATGGTCCCTTTACCTTTCCTGTATGGTGGACATCCTTCCTGTGTGTGGGCAGCAATGTTACAGACAGCAGGTAGCAATACCTCTTACAAGAGAACTTGCATACTCAGGCCAGCTACATATTTGTATGATGTTCAAGAACTACAGATGGAGTGTGAGTAGTGTTGTTGTATGCATTGTATAGTACCAGTGTTACAGGGTTTATGTGTACATACTAGTTTAACATGGAATGCAGTCTGTCTGCATAGCTCTCAACTGTGGGACTATCCATCTGATGGCCAGAGGTGTGCCTGTTATGTTTTGTCTGTCCACCATAGAGGTCTTGTGCCAGATATATCACTGGCATTGTGTGTGCTGAGTGCTATCAGTACATGGCTACATCCATTTGTGTTTCTGACTTCATATTCCTGACTAAGGGTATGTTTCAGACTATCCTGTAACACCAGTGACTTGCTTAGTGTATGACAACACTGTTTCACATACGGGCCTGTGTTCCAGCCTCTGTCCCCCACCTACATACCAGGCTTTGTCCATATGACATGCTGTCAGGGGTTGTTATGTAGTGGGCCATGAGTATGTCATGCTGCCATTGCTGCCATCATTACACTGCTGTTGTGGCCCCCACACATATTGTGGGGTTGGTTCCATACATGTGTGGGCTTCATGTACACAATACATGTGTGTTCTTATGCAGTCCAGATGCCAGTGTGTGTAACAGTGGTATATGGCCCTGTATGTCAACTAACCTAGGCTGTTACAACATTTGGGGGTATCAGGGGTAAGCTGCCTTAAGGTATCTAGATGTACATTACCATACAATTCACCTTGGGTAGATGCAGGCCTACCACTTCCTGCCATACAGACTGTTCTGTTTGTCGGTGCAATTGTGATGGTGTCAGTTATAACTTGTTCTATAACAGATACAACCCATTGTGTCAACTGAGGTCTTTACCCCCTAGGGATTATGTACAGAGTGTAGATAGAGGCTGCTGGACTATACATCTGCATTACTTACTGCTGATTGATTGTTATCCTGTGGCCCAGTCTGTCTTTACTGTTGTACTACTTGAAGGCCTTGGCCTGGACAGCAACACATGTAAACCTCTCCAGAATACTGTATTAATTTAGCTGTTTGACAGTTGGATTAGTCTGTTTATATGTTTTTCAGAGTCTAAACAGCTATATGACATGGCATATACAACTGTAAAAGTACACAAATAAAGCTTTCCCATGTATTCAAACCTGTGTGTGGTGTTATATCTTTTGACCTCTCCATGGGTATACGTTGCAGGCAACAATTGTCATTTGTATGGGTGGCTCATACAGCGTCTAGCTTGAAAGGTGGCAACTGTAGGCATAGTGGCTGTTCCATATTGTGTACACCCTCTACGTATGTATCTTCCTATACATATCTCTGTGTGTGTATGTGTAGTTACATATATATATATATATATATATATATATATATATATATATATGTGTGTGTGTGTGTGTGTGTGTGTGTGTGTGTGTGTGTGTGTGTGTGTGTGTGTGTGTGTGTGTGTGTTCATAGGTTCATAGGTTGGTACTACGCTATCGGCCCTAGGGCCTATACAAGCCTAGCCATAAAAGTTCCCTGGATATTTCTTCTCACAATATTTACCTCCCTGGACCCCTGTCTATCAGGGTGACTGACATGATCCCTGGAGTGAATTTCCCATCTCCCATCCAATCGTTAAGGTTCCTTTTGAAGAGGGCCAAATAGGCGCTCTGCTTGACATGTATGGGCAATCTATTCCAGAGTATGGGGAGTCTCTGGGTCAGGAACCTATCCCTCCAGCATGTTTTGTTCATTGTGATGACAAGGTTTAGATACCTGGAGCGTGTGGCTCTGAGAGATTGGGATTTATTTAAGTGGAGCATGTCCAACAGCTCAGGGTGTGACATGGCCTTGTATGTTAAGCAGAGATCACCTCAGAGTAGACAATATGCCACAGAGTATAGCTGGAGGTTTTTTAGATGGTCAGCATAGGGCATCTGCTTTAGGCCTGTGATTCTTTTAGTGCAGTATTTCTGTGGCTTTTCCAGCTGTTGCAGATGTCTTGTGAGGTACATACCAAATGGAGCATTGTACTCTATAATGGGTCTAATGAGGGATGAGTACAGTGGGACAATGACCTCCTCTTTTCTGGATGAAAAGCCCTTAGTGATGAGGCGTGTCACATAGAAGGATTTCCTGACTGTTGTGGTGATGTGGTTATCGAAGGTGAGACCACTGTCCACCTGTGTCCCTAAGTCTCTCATCACACTTTTGGTGTTTAGTGTACTGCCACCTTTGTGGTAATTCATGGGTACATGTTTTTTTCCCAAAGGAGATAACTATACATTTCTTGGCATTAAGCTTGAGCCCATGGCTCTGGCACCAAGCATTTGTTTCTATAAGGCCCTTTTGTAAAATATCCACATCATTTGGGGATTCAGTAATGGCTCCCAGTTTGAAGTCATCTGTGAACTTTGTTAGCTAGAGTCCCTTAGTGTTGGCCTGTACTTCAGAGAAGTAGATGACAAACAAGAGCGGTCACAGGACTGAACCCTGAGGTACACCACTTGTCACTCGTCTGGAGCTGGCTTTGGAGTCAGCTGCTTTTACAGTCTGGGTTCTGTCAGTAAGCCAGCTGACAACCCATCGAGTGACGTAGGGGTTTATGCCCATCTTAGTAAGTTTATCTATGATTCCAGAGTGGGAGGTGGTGTTGTAGGTTTTGGCAAGGTTCCAGATAGGCTGTGTGGACCGCCTTACCCTCGTCCACAGCTCTGTAGACTGATTCAAAGAAGTCAATCAGGTTCAGGAGACAAGATTGGCCCCTCATGGACCCAAACTGGGCAGGGTCCAGTGTTTGAAGGTTGCCAATGTCTTTGTTTATAAGTTCCATGATAATGCATTCCATGCCCTTGCAGATCAGGATCGTCAGACTGATGGGACGGTAGTTCCCAGGATCCAGATGGATCCCTCCTTGTGGAGTGGGATAACTGTAGCTGTGCGCCACTCAGTGGGCATGAAGCCTGAGGTGAGGCTATGATTAAACATGACACTTAGGTGAGGTGCCAGTTCATTTTGTAGTTCATATAGTACACAGCCCGGGATGTCATCTGGTCCCATGGATGCTGTATTCTTAGCTTTGGAGAGTGCAGTTTCTACCTGTGTGGCAGTGATTACCAGAATTTGGCAATCTTTTGGTATTGAGATGGGCCCTTTAGGGGGTGAGAGTGGGGTGAAGTTGGCACTAAATCGATCTGCCAGGATACTGCCGATATCCCTGGAATCAGTATATTTAATGCAATTCTGTTGTAGCTCAGAGCATATCTGAGCATTGCCATTAAAATTCTTGGCATAACTATAGAATGCCTTGTGGTTGTCTTTGGAATCTTTGGCAATTTTATTTTTGTAACTAGCTTTGGAGGATTTTATGAGGGATCTCAGCTTCTTACTGAGGCTGGTAAGGGAGTTTTCTGCATCCTGGGATTTTCCTCTTTTCTGCAACAGTTTTTTTCTTCTGTTGTGTAGTTTGTTTATGGCAGAGGACCACCAGATTGGCTTCCTTTTTTGGGAGGAGTGCATCTTGATTCTACTTGGGATGGCACAATTCATGCACAGGTAGATGTGCTCATACCGTGTCTTAGTGTAGGATTCAGCAGTTAACTTTCAGCTCCTGTCTGCATGGGTGCCATGAAGTTTGTCACTTCTGACTTGAGTAGCATGAAGTTGGCTTTGGAGAAGGTTTTTACAGAGGTTTCCTTACTGGGGGGTGGAGTTGGGATGTGGAAGTTAAGGGTGATTTGCTTATGGTCAGATCTGACCAATGAGGGGGTGACCACTGGTGTGGAGCATCTATCTCCCATATGTATCTGCATATATGTGTCTGTGTATATGTAACTTAGGAATGCTGATTGCTTCCACATTGTACATTCCCTATGGTAGCCAGACTGTACTGCATAATATGTTACTGATACCATCCTGACACCATACAGGTGGGATGGAGTACTGTTAACATCTTGTGCCCATGTTGTGTCAGGTCCTGGTTAAAGGATTTGCAACAGTCGGTATTGTATTGCAGAGCAGACGTATTTTGTTGTGGGGGGTATCTATATGTACAAGATGCATGTTGCTTGGGCCCCCTCACCCCCATTAATGGTGCATGTGGTCATATATGTTTTTGTTATGTTCTCCGTTATGTCTATAGATATATGTCTGCATATATATATATATATATATATATATATATATATATATATATATATATATATATATACTTACATATATATATTGCTGTGTGTGTGTGTGTGTGTATATATATATATATATATATATATATATATATATATATATATATATATATATATATATATATATATATATATATATATATATATATATATAGACATATCCATGTAGACATATCTATATATGCATGCATGTGTGTGTGTGTGTGTGTGTGTGTGTGTGTGTGTGTGTGTGTGTATATATATATATATATATATATATATATATATATATATATATATATATATATATATATATATATATATATATATATATATATATGTATATATATATATATATATATATATATATATATATATATATATATATAAACACATATGTATATATATATATATATATATATATATATATATATATATATATATATATATATTTCGACGATATAAATATATATACACATACATACAGCTACATGTTTAAATACATTTCCTGTACTGTTGAATGACTGTGCTGGATGATATGTTTGTGAAAACATCCAGGTTATGTATATCTCACATGGCTTAGTGGTAAATCACTTTGGCTATGGTATTCAGGGTCCTGGGTTTGAGCCTTACAAAGGCGGTTTATGTTCTTGCTGGGCAGAACAAGGGCCATTGGATACAGAGTGATTAAGGCACTTTTAAGCAGTTGTAAGTGGGTTTGTGCGCGTTTGCACAAAGGTAAGCACTGCTAACTTCCGGTTACAGTTGCGTATACTGATTTAGCTTCTAAATTGCTTAACCTGTGTAGGCATTGCTTACCCCCCCCCTGCAAACAAGTTTAAACCTGCTTACTGCTGCTTAAAAGTGTTTACTCCCACTTACCCTTGTGCTAATTTCTTTAAAAGAAATGAAAAAGGGTTGATAGGAAAGTGGTGAAAAAGGGGCACAAAGAGGGAAAGACAGTAGGTAAAATAGCTAGGGATGTGCAGGATGGATGTAGGGAAGGTCCATAGCTGCCCATTTCTTCTACAGCAACAGCTGTGCATATACACTGAATTTGGAGATAGATTTGGAGACTCAAACCCCTGAGAGAGGGGTGAGGACAACAATAATATGTTGTGAAGCCAATTAGACCAGAGTACATGTGCCCAGTGGACATGTGTGCAAAATGGGCAGCTATGTATGGGGCGAGGTTTTTTGGGGGGACAGATTGCCATTTTTTTTTCAGGTGAGAGTGAGATGTTGGGGAGGGATAGTAGATATATTTGGGGGGTAGGTTTGGTAGGATAACAGGCAAGACAGACAAGACAGCATACAAGGGTGGTAGATGAGACATGTGGGGGTAAACTATTTGATAGGGAGGGTTGCTTGGAAATCGGAAGCCCATGAGCCCCCTAGTGGATACAGTGGGACTGAGCTCACCACTCATGGGCAGTCACCACTGCACCTTCACATCGCTGAAGGTGGCTCTGCTGAGGGCTGTGTAGCTGGGCCAGGCCAACCCTCTAGTTGTGACATGCAGCCCTAAATCTGGCATAGCAGATCTCCAAACTCCCTGTGGATCTCGCTATGCACCATGCCCCAGACCTGGCAATGGGTGACAGTGTCCTGTCTGTGCCTGCTCCCAGGGGGGCGAGCCCCATCCCCTGAGGTGGTTCCACCTGAAGGTGGTGCACGACCAGTGGATGAGGAGGTCCCAGGGTGGGCCCCAGTCATGCTAGTGCCCAGTTCCATGGCCAGATGAGGTGGGACTGGTGGGTCCACTGGGACCGGCCTTCCCAAACATGCTATGGTGTTTCAATTTTACAACATATGTGAGTTAGTAATAGTCAACACATTCCAGGATTTGGTATAACAGCATGCATAGATATTCCCATTATCCCAAAATACCAGGTATGGAGCAGTTGCATAGCGAACAGAACACCTGCATATATAGAACCACAGTGGCCATTACAACAGCATGCAGGTAGAGTAATGGCAGCATGCCACCAATGTGGGAGTATTTCAACATGGCACATGCATAGAAACCAATTTAAGTATTTCTCAAACAATAGGACATATGTCCCAACAGTAGATTTAATGGAGCACATACCAATTGAGTTGTGTATTTAGTTTATCATTGTAGATATGGTGGGGGGAGAGAAAGATGTCAGTTAACAACTAGTATATTCCTGTAGTTCTCATTACTTTCTTAGTCAGTGCTGTGATCTGTACCTTACAGGTATTAGTACACTACCCTATGACCTTAGTTTGGACAGTGGTATGGATGTAGACAACTATATACATGAACTGAGTTTTACCTACAGTATACACCTCTTAACTGGTATACCTGTGGAGGTATTGTTTGTTAACACTACCTGTTTCTACACATATTCCCAGATTCCATGTTGATGTTATGCACATACCTGTCCATCTCTTATTGCACACATTCTGGGCATGTCTTGACCACATGCAGGTGAACCGGGAAATATTTTGACTATTGCCCTCTTAAATCTTTGGTGAGTTGTACAATGACAGGTTTGTTTTCATTGACATTTTCCAAATATGTACAGGCCTGTCAGTCAGTTATATGACATGAAATGCTCTCTACATGTCAGAGATTAGCACACTGATATGCTAGGGGGACAGGGTAATAGCCGGCAGATATGGGCTGATTAACTGGACATTCCAGACAATTCTGTACACTTGTGGGGTATTATTATGCATACAGCTTACTACCAGTCCCAGGATTCAAACCATGGCTGTGTCTGCTAAAAATAAAACAGTGTCCATCACAGTTGAGTGTGCTATATAGATATTGCTGTGTATCTCCTCTCTGATTTCTGTCTATAAGTCTCCTGTGGTTTTACAATCTGACCTTGTAATTACAACACTCTTATACAGGATTTCCTAGACAGTTTTGTTATGTAGCACAGTGTGGGTGACAGTAATGAGTAATACCTTATTATTCAGAGCAACTGCAACACTAACAATGCCATACAATACCAGAGTAAACAGTACCAGTACATGATATCAATCTTTTATTTCTAGGCACAGTTTTTGTATCTGACAGATCTGTGGGGGCAATGTTTGTTAGCACTACCTGAATGTTGCCACACATATTACCAGATTCCACATTAGTATTATGCACATACATCTCACTCTGCTACTGTACACACTCTGGTTACAGTTTCACAACATAGGGGCGGAGATGGGACATACTTGGCTTATTACTCTCATAACATTTTGGGGAGTTGCTAGAGTGACAGGTTTGTTCTTATTGATGTCTGACAATCAGTTGTATTTCTTATTTGCTGCCTAAATGTCTGGGATCATCCCACTGATTTGCCAGGGGAACAGACTGACAGGTGGTGGGTATGGGCCAATTAACTGGACATTCTGGACATATCTGTACAGTTGTGGGGTATTATTCTGCATGCAGCCTACTACCACTCCCAGGATTTGGACCATGGCTGTCTGTGCTAAAAATACAACAGTTCACGTCTCAAGTTGAGTGTGCTATTTGGATTATGTTGTCTATCTTTTCACTGTTTTCTGTCTGAGTCTCCCTGAGTTGTACTATATGACGTCTTGTGATTACAACAGTCGTATCTAGACATTCCTACACATTTTATTTATGTAGCACAGTGTGGGTAACAGTGCTTAATACAACAGTACTATTAAGAGATTGCAACTCTACATTACCACATGATACCAGAGTAAACACATGCAGTCCAGCAGTTAGACCTTTATTGTCAGGCTATTATGCTTTTATTTGCATACAACCTATATGAGACTCTTCCTGCCATATTCTCTGGTGTATGCAGTACATGCCTTAAACAATACAGGTTTTATAGATGCGATTAACTTACTACTACTTTTAGATTTATTTCTTGACAGTGCATGCAAGAGTATTACTAACCTGCCTCACATTGCAACCTCTGTAATCTACAGGCATGGACTTCCTGGTTCGCAGCCCACTCATCTGTCACTATGAAAGACATAAGAAGAATATTTAGCCATATCTATCCATAATATACATGAGATGGCAATTATTAAACAGGTAGTGAACTGATATTTACACACAGCTGGGACAGCCCCCATCCTCCTAGCCTCTTGGATCCACTGATCCAAGAGATCCCACTTTCTCCACTTCAGGTCGGCATAGTGATGCCTGACCTGCTCACCAGTTCGAGGTATGCCAGTGGCACTGGTGAGGCCACGGGCGAGATGGTCCCAGGCTTCCGCTTTGTATTGGGAACCCTGGCACTGGCCCTGCAGCAGTCTCTGTTCATGGTCTTTAACAAGGAGCCCTGCCATGACTCTGGACTCCTGGATGCCCCAGCGCTGCACTCAAAAGTGCACACCCTCTCCCATACCAGTCATAGTGCCTACAGGCAGAAGCTGCAACCAGTTATAAAATGTATTCCCACCTGTCAGCTTTAAATAGGGCCAATTTCCCGCACTTTGCCATGATTGGACAGTTTTGAAAATGCTAATCTATGGGCAAACCTGCTTACCTTAGGTTGGCATTGCTTAAAGGGGTATACCAATGAACAAACAGATTTAGCTGGCCTACACATTGCTTACACCTACTAAGCTGGGCTGTGCAATGCTTAGCATTGCTTAATTTTTAATTTGCATACTGTTTGCTATTTGGCATTGATTTATTATTTATTACATGGTATATATGTGTTTGATATCCATGATTCATGTGTACGTACACTGTATGGGGTCCTTGTGTTTATTATGGGATTTCAACGCTTTATTACAATGACACCTCACATCCGGGCTTAAAGCAGTACTCCAGTTCACATGTTTATGTTATGTAGTAGGTTATACAACATAAAACTGTATACAGATTCCTTTCACATGTTAAGTTTGATTTTCCTATAGTGAGGATCTGTTTGGTGATACCTCAATCTTATTCACTGCTATGATGGCTTAGAGGTTAACTACTGTGACTATAGTGTACAGGGTCCTGGGTTCATACCTGCAAAGGCTGTTTATTTTGTTTCTGGCCAGAACAGCGGCTGCTGCATACAGAGTGATTAAGGCACTTTTAAGCAATTGTAAGCGGGTGTGTGTTGGTTTGCGCAAAGGGAATCAATGCTAACTTCTAGTTAAATATGCTTACAGAGAGTTAACTTCAATATTGCTTAACCTGTGTGTGCATTGCTTACCCCCAATCAAATGGGCTTAAACCCACTTACTACTGCTTAAATATGCTTACTCTTGCTTAATAGTGCTTACTCCTGCTTACCCCCGCACTACTTTAGACAGTAATGTAAAATGGTTCTTGGGAAGGTGGTGGATTTGGACACTCTATGGATTTATCATTCATTACACATTGTACCTTTGATTTGTATCCCTGATTACTGTGTACATATACTGTATGGGGCACTTGTGAATATCTGTAGACTTTACAACATTATGACAATGACACCTCACATCTGCATTTAATGCAGTACTCCATTTCACAAATATATGTTATTTAGTAGATTATGCAACAAAAAAATATTGTTCATAAAGTGATTTGACATGGAAAATGAAATGTACTGGAGTGAGACTCAAACCAGAAATGACTGCTCGTAAGGTGAATGCTCTGCCCACTACACTATTGCAGTACTGCTTCATTTGAGTATATCTTGATATTTATCCTTTTGTGCCATTTAAGCTGCAATAAACATAGCTAAGCAATTGGCAAACCCGCACACCTATGGTTAAATTTGATCTGTTTGATAAAAAAAATTGGCTTGCTTATATTTTATATTTTATATTTTAACTATTGCTCCTATAAACTTGGGGGGGTGTTGCTGGGGGTATGCGAACACCTATGAGTGGTCTCACTCATTCTTATTGCTAACCTGCTGTTCTTGCTTGCAGGAGCATGTATATTCTGAGAGCTCTGCTCTCAGACACACCCCCTGCACTCATACACGCTCCATGTCCATTAGGAGCTCAGGCATCGCGCCTTCATTAATATGCCTGGTGCACTGCCATGCTGCTCCTAAACGGCTGCTTCCGTGCAGGACTAAGCTAGTTGTGCATGGAAGAATAGTCAATCCGGGGGATAGTATAAACTTTGTGGTAACCTTTATGAATCCACTACACCTTATAATAATTTGCCCAGCTGATTTTCAATGATCTATTGGATGAATTACTAAACAAGGTGTCAAAAACAGCATTAATATTATCTGTCACAATTAGGTAGCCAGAGGTTTTTATATAGAGCATTATATGCAGTTTCAGAAAACAATGTGAGCTGAAATGTGCAGTCCATGAATAATAATAAATCATAAAAATCCCCTAACAACATATCTTAAGATGGTCTCAAACTCAAATAACTACTGATTGAAAGATTGAAAGGCCTAACAAACTCAATACAAAAAGAAATGCAGATAGTGTAGCTATTACAAATAGTGCAGTAACTTTCCTCTTCTATAATTATGCTACTTTTAGGGCTGCTTAAGATCCAATGGCCATTAGTTTGAGATCCCTTTTAAGTGCTGAATCAACCTTCTTGGCTTGAACATTAAGATGAGGGAGAGATTAACATTCTTGTAAAATGATACTTGATATAATATCGCTTTTAGTGACTGCACTTCATTATTTTCTTTAAAATTGTTATAGAAAAATTTAATATATACAAGTTGACAAATAACTACCTGATGGTTCACTTTATAATTCAAGCATTTAATGTTCCAAGATGCCTTTTGATAAGATTTACATTAAAAAGGAACTTCACTTAATGGTATTATACAGAACAGTTTAATTCCTTCACCTCTGCTGCACTGAAGAAAATGTTTTAATAGTAAAATTGGTAATAATATGATAAAAATATCTTCTGAGTGGTTGATTAAAGCATGTTCACAATGAGGGTGTTTGCTTTAAAAGGGCAGAATAAAAATGACAAAGCATTTATGTTAACAAGGGAATTTAAAGACAAGCAAAATGGGAACCATTAAATATAATAACTATCAAAATATAACAATAATAAATGTCAAAGTATAGGCTTCCAGTGCCTTAGTCATGTCTTAGCAAATACATAGATCAAGCTTTACTCCTAATATAACAATAGATATGGATTAATAAACTATCTTTATTTTAATAAAGCAACAGACAGAAAAAACTGACAAAATAATTTGTATTATATATATTTTTTCATTCTTTTACTTTTTAAAGTACTGCAGTTGTATTACATCAGTGTAAAAGAAACAGCAGACTGAATTATTTTCCAATGTCTTAGTGGCTTATGCAGCTAAAGGCATGTTGTAATTTAATTTTTTTATAAACAGACTGTTTCCAAAAATGAGCATCAAAAACCAAAGAAATGGAAAGCTTTGATAGTATTTTGCCTTTTACTGAGTGATTCTAAAGACTGACTTAAGCACTGCGGCAGCTGCTGGTGATAGGAGAGAGAGGACTGCACAATGTTGGTAAATTGTACACAAAATGTTTGTCCAGTGTTAGAAGCAAAGCATTGCATTTCTAACTCTTCTTGGTCTTGTCTGTAGCACTTCAATGGGGCAGCCACAATACTTATTTGCTGAGATAAGAGAACATGATATGAGATGGCAAAATTTGTTTTTGCCAAGATTTCTTTTTCATCCCAATTGCCAAATTTTGATAGTACATGTAACGCAGTATAATGCCAATGTAGCATTAAAGTATCTAACCAGGGAAGCAAACAAGATTTACATTGTGTACTGTATTTTTAACACCTATGAAAAAGGGTGTTAGTTTGTTATTCAACTGCACTGTTAGAGCACTGTCTCTTAATTAAAGAGTAGTTTAATGTATTTTTTAAAACCTATGTTGTTAAATACTGATACAAACATTAAACTACTTCATAAAACTGTCACAATGGGCCAGATTCAGAAAAATCAATTTGGCCAATTAGTGCAGTCAAAGAAGCACAACGTCACTGAATGCTGGCTAACTTTGCAGTAGGAATGATGTTGCATGATGTGGTCAGAATAAGTAAGCAATTCACTGGCAAAAACACATCAACTCACATAATGATCACAACAGCGCCATGGCAGTAACTTGATCTCATGAGAGCAGTAACGTATGCAGCATGCTTGTGAAAATGGGCATTCACACATGCATCATCATAGCACTACAAGCACAGCTGACAGAAATGTTCATGGCTGTACAGCAAACTCTACTATTTTCATATTATAAATGAGAAGGAAATGGATGTATAGCTTAGGCAAAAAGCAAGCATAACACACAGAAGGGCAAGGGGAGTGGAAGAGTGCTATGGGATGGGGAACCATGGACATTTTCTATTGGAGAGCTACTCATTCTTTTATATTTTCCGGAAAGTTGGACGGAGATGGTACTATGGAGAAGTTGGGTGTAGGGAAGAGGAAAAAAGGATGGCAACAGAGCATGCAAACACAAAAGACAGACCAAAACTAACGGGAGATGTTGACACTGATAGGGAGGGAAGCACAAGTAAGATACAGAGACACATAGACAGACAGGAGGAGGACAACTGGTAATAGAAAGTATTGGGCAATGAACAAGGGAGGAAACTAACACACAAAGAAAGGGAACATCATGACAGGGGATAGAGTGGGATGATGGCTGACTGTCACACTTCACAGCTCCACACCCAAGCAAAGGTCAGTCACCTTTGGAAGTACCCTCTTGGCTGCTCCAGCAACTGTCAGCCCACTGGTCACATCAGACAGCTGGATAAATCCAAGAAAGGAATAAAGCACAAAATGGAGCTCATAAATAAGCCAAGTCCTTGAAACAAAAAAGGGAACTCCAATCACCTCAATTATAACTATTATTTAACAAAAAAAAAACAAAAACACAGCAAATCTCTGAAGTCCAGCTCTTTTTTAATGTTCTGCCAGTCTCATGTTGACATAGTCTAGTCTGCCAATGCAATTTTACAGCAGTTGTAGGGTTGCCAACCATCTAGAATTCTTCTTGACTGTCCGGATTTAAGGGACACTGCCTGGAAAATTGGGACTGCCTTTTCTGGACAGTGTATTGTCTGGAAAAATAAAAAAAAATGCCTAAAAAATCATAGAGTTTATGAGGAGTAGACTAAATGTTTCTCCACAATGCATGGCAGTGTGCGTTTTGTGTTACTACAGCTGATTGAGTCTCTCCTCTATTTGTTTCAAGTCACTGATCTCTCCTTATCATTTCCAGAAATGTATGTCAGTGGGACAAGCTAAGAGTGGATGCAGCAAACTCACTTACAAACCATAGAGCCAAGACAGCAAGTATAACAGTGTACACTGCAGGTCTGAGCCACATAATTTCATGTTGTTGAATATACCAGTTCTGCAAACAGTAACCCTACAACCCTGAGCCACATAAGCAAAAAGAAGCAACTAGACCATGATCTGGACCTGTCAGACTGCCCAGAGCTGCAGAAACATCAAGGGGCTTAAGTTCAAAGATGTGAGGGAAAACAACAGACAGCAAATGGTGACAGCAGGGGGAACCAGAAAGCCTTGTACATCACAACATGCTTGATGACCTACATCACCCTGCATAGAGGCTGGCCTGAAGACCCAATAGATTATAGCAAGGCAAATACATTGTTAATAATTGCTTTAGAATCACAATTGAACTTAGAATTAAGGTCATAATTATGAAGATTTTGTTTAAGAACTGGGTTTTAATTAGTAGTAATGAACAGTTGTTAAACTCATTGGGAAATACACCTAAAATAACATACAGAAAGGGTTTTAACTTAAAAAAGTATAATAGAAAAAAAGAACGACATATGTACTACACATTCAAACATCAAGGGCATGTTTAAGTGTGGTCATTGTACACAATGTAAACATGTCCTTGTTAGTCGTTCTTGTATTATTAATGGTCACACATATTACCTTAATTCTAAGTTCAATTGTGATTCTAAAGCAGTAACATACGTAGCTCTCTGTCAGTCCTGTAATGTTTTTTACATTGGGAAGACAGAGAGGAAACTTAAACAACGTATCTATGAGCATTATTATGCCATTAACACCAAAGACACAAACAACGCTCTTGCCAAGCATATTATACATAACCCTACACATATATTTAAATTCATGGTATTACAACAGAGACCTATTGACATCCGAGGAGGTCCTTGGCATTTAAAATTAGAGCTAGACGAACTTAGATGGCAAATTATTACCAACGCTCATATGTTTCCAGGGCTAAATGAATTTTTGTCAATCAAATGTGTTTTAAAGTTATTATCACTTAATAGATAATTATTTATTAAGTATTTATTAGTAATATGATCATGTTTTTTGACTTTATTTAATATCAACAATGAGCTTAGATTTGATTTACACATTATAGTAGCTGAACTTGTAGTGTTTTATAATTTAAGTTTCATTTTTGTATTAATACTAATAGTGCACTTAAAGCATTTAAGGTATGCATATTTAATTATATTTTAAATGACATTTAATAATTTTTATTTATTATTATTATGTTTTAACATACAATGTAATCAAATTCTATCCATTTTACACCATACATACATTACAAAAAAATGTTTTTCAATTTTTCACTTTCTGAGAGAAGATTTTTATGTGTTTTTATATTTTACAAGTCTCAACACATATGTATTATAATATGTGTTGAGAATTAGTATAAAGAAATTCATTGGAATGTTTCTTTAAATACTAATTGATTATTTAATTGATATTAATTATTGGTTTGTATATTAAGGCTGAGTGCCTTTGAATCACTGTTTGTCTGATGAAGGCTCGGTAATACTGAGCCGAAAGCGCTCACGAATAAATAGTATTTTACCTGCTTCCTGCTCTTATCATTTCTGGTTAAACCAGTTGGTGTTTAATAGTAGAATAGTTCAGCCTGCATTGACAAGGTATGTGGCACATAAAGTAAAGCAAGGTTGTAAGCAATGGATAAAACAATTAACAGCAATACAAACATGGGCAATGAAGCAGGTTGCCTACTATATACTTATGTACAAGAAACCTGACAGTCACTACTACTTATTGTAGAACTCTGGCTCTCTCTCTTTAATCTCCTCATCCCATTAGTTAATAAGGTCACAATGGTGCCTGTTTAAGTCACAGAAGTGAAACAATGCTGGCACTGCTCATCAGAGAATCTGATGCCCTTGACATCACTCACTGCCCTAGCAAGGTAGTGACAGGCCTCAGACTTGTACTGGGACTCTCACTGGACTCTCTCATCAGTTCCTGCCAACAGTCACAATGCAGGAAGTACATCAAAGAACCCTCCCAGACTCATCTCCTTCAGCAGTTTTTTGGGCCAGTGCAATTACTTACAAATAATGTGTTTTTAGATACTATGGTCTACAAGGACAATACTTCTGACAGACTGCTTCTCAGAATTAGTCAGAAAACTGTCAGAATAGTTTCCTACTACAATTTTAAAGTATGCATCCTAATGACCCACAAAAATGTTAAGTTAAACATCATTGGTTTGTTTAAGACAATGAATATGCTGATCATTGATGATGACTGTTTTCTTCATGAAATTGGAAATTGGAAAATTAGATCTAAAATTAGGGATTACTTTTCTTGTTACATTCAATGGTTGATGGTGAAGTGGTTACCATTATGAAAAGTCCTACATTTTTTAATGGAAATTCTATGTCCACTGAACCTAATTCAGGAAACTTTATTGATCCTACAGTTGTTTCTAATATAAAAGAGGCTTCTAGCTATGCCTATAAACATGATAACAATTAAATTAAGAAGAGTATTACAAACAATTGGATAATTATGATGGCAAATTTTGAGTTGTTCTCTGGAGTTGGCAAAAATCTGTTTTTTTATTAACAACAGAGCTAGAAATTTTAAACTTGGAAGCAGCAATAAATAACATGAAAAGCACTAAGAATACAATATTTAAGTGTGAAGCCTTATGTTTAGTGTACTTTTCTAATACATCTTATCATTATTTTAAGAGACAAGACTTTTAAGGTACCAAGTTTCTTGACATAGAGTTATGGTTATGTGATATGTGCAGCTACTTACTTGGAGTACAAAGTGTTTTATGTCATAAAACTGAGTAGAAAGTTTTGCTCTTTTATTTATGGACATTTATACACAATTGAGGTTTGTAGTAGCAAGAATCATTGGACATGCATATCATTAACTGACATTTTAAGATGATACATTTTCTGAACTGAATCATAACGTTACTGATGAGATGAAGGAGAGCGGGGCAACAAATCCGAGTTTAAAGAACACTGTTGTCAAGTACTTGTGAATGCCACCACTCTCCCAAGTTTAAATGATTCTTTTAGTTTTAAGAGTGTTATTTATTTACACCATTAGCACATTAACTTTGCTCCTGCATTCATTCTTGATTATTTGATCATTTATGATTGCTGCATTTTTTTAATATTCTACTGTATTGTCTTATAATGCATGTGTCTGTTTGTGTTCTTACTGATCAATACATAGCATGCAAATGTTTGCGATCTTTTGAAATGGTTTGATGAAATCTCAAAAAAATTAAGTTAAGAAATAAAAGCATTAACTTCTTAATTAAATACTGCTCTTTTCATGCCACATGGTATATGCAGTTATTAAGAAACAAGAGAAACCACAACAAACAGCACACTTTATTGACAATGAAAACCCCAGTTGAGCTGAAGCCGCCTACATTTCTGAAGGAACATTTTATCATGATTGTAACCACATATATTCCATTGCAACTTTTTAAAAATATTTCTTTGTAATCCTTTCTATAATTCATTAAATAAAAGTATTCAGATTAGAAACAGGCACTTCCTCCTTAAGATGGGCATGCAAAGTATTGATTTCACTCTCAGGTTTCTTCTTGTTTAAGGTGTCCCTGTCTATAAGAATTTGGATCAAAGTATTTTACATTCATGTGTAGCTGCCTGTAACCTCTTGGCACACATTTTGTCATTTTCAAAACTAAATGGTGTTGTAGGGGTTTTAAATATCTGCATCCCTCTAGGACTTATATTGAGTTACGGGTGTTTTTTTTAAGATGGCAGTTTTAAAAATCTATGTTTCAGTTATTAGCATCTCAAACTAATCACAAATGTCCTTCATATCATAGAGTACATTAATTAACAAAGTTGGCTGCAAGGACAAAAACTGATCCAACATCCCAAACATTGCAATCTCTATGAAACACACAATAAAGTATTTTTTTTTGCCTGAACAATTACTTCTGTCTGACGGATGAGCCACTATTGTTGGTAACTTATGAGCACACAAGGGTCTACATATGGAAACTAAAAACAAAAACTGCTTGCCCAGCATGTCTGAGGGATGACCAACAAAGCAACAATCTGAAGGTGTACCTTGATGTTAGGGTTTAGAGCAGTCATAACCTTGATAAGCCTCACTCATCAGATGTTTTTTTTTCCAAAATCTGCCCTTTTGTAATCATAGATTACTGCCTAGAGCTAAACGAATACACAGCAAAGGGCCTATTACAATAAAGAGCTAAATGAATGCACAGCAAAGTTTTTTAAAAATCTCTGCAAGTTAGTAAAATGTCTTTAAAAGGCTCTAAGTCTTTCTGCCCTTCTACAAATGTGTTTTATTAAGCATAAGATAAGCATTTTCAGGTGAAGACTTCAGAAGATCTGATTAAGTCTTCTAATGAAAGTATTTTATATCTTATACTTTATGTCATGGAACATCATGCTAGCTGACTGTACATCTCAGGTGAGTCATTAACTAAGGTGATTTGGTAAGGACTAGTGTTCGGATGTCTCTTATTGATGGACAGTTTAATCTGTATGGTTATTATCCTTGAGTTTTAGTGTTCAAAGTAGTTGGTTGTTAGACTCAAAATCTCATGGGAAGTTATTAAAAAGTCTGCTAATATGTAATATGTAAATTTACATAACATATACTATTATCAAACCAACCATCTAGCTGATTATTGAAGTAATCAAACTCCCTGACTTCCTAATTATTAAAGTAACAAATGCTATAACCATCCATCTCTATAGTGGAAATAATTCCTTTTTAAACATCAATTGAAAGGCAGTAAGACTGCCCATACCTCTCAACTGTCCAGATTTTCACAGAATGTCCAGATTTTTGCCTCATATTTTTGGTCTGATTCTTGTAAAATTTGTGATTTTCTGGCAAATCAGCGTTGACTGAATTCATTAAACAATGACAGACATTTGAGTTTCAGACTTCATGTCCTTCAGAAAAATGCATGGCAACGCAACGCCTTTTATTCTAGCAACTTTCTAAGTTTATAACAGCAATATTTAAAACTGTCCCTACTTTTGGATCATTGTCCCCCTGTTATTTCTAGCTTTGTCCAGATTTCTTGTGCTAAAAGTTTGAGAGATATGAGACTGCCAGAGCATGATTATTCCTAGAAAAGAAGGAATTTTGCAAAAAATTCCACTCCTGACAATGAATGCATGACTTCAATTGCAAAATATAAATTAAGATTAACTCCTGTCATATCAGCCTATGACCTACTGAAAACAGAAATAACTGAATAAGCCCATTCCTCTTGCTGATGTGTTTTACTTTCATTATTTCTCTTGTGAAGGTCCTCTATATTCTCTCCCCTTTTTGAATTTGTGAGATATTAAGCAATAAATGCTGCAGCTCAGTCTTCTGTATGTAACATAATCATAGCTTTATATATGGTCATTAACATTTTCTTATTCCTACAAGTTATACAGTGCAGTATGTCCTTCATCAAGGAATGGGTTTTCCTAATCATTAAATTTAGGTTTTCATCA
Organism: Protopterus annectens; assembly: GCF_019279795.1. Classification (NCBI taxonomy): domain Eukaryota; kingdom Metazoa; phylum Chordata; order Ceratodontiformes; family Protopteridae; genus Protopterus; species Protopterus annectens. The sequence continues at coordinate 1,458,563,032 of NC_056746.1, read as the reverse complement.
AAGCACAACTGATTCTCAATAATTACCCCCAGATCTCTAGTTCCGTTCTCCTTTAGTAAAAGCCTGCTATCTACATGGGTAAGCTAGGGGGGTTATTAATGGAGTGCTAAACAACATATTTTTAGACTCTGACCAATTATGCAGTTTATCCGCATACTTTTATAAGGCAGCCTGATTGTCAGTATTAATTACAATAGACCCTATCTTGGAGTCATCAGCAATTTTACTAACTCAAATACTAGGAACTCAAACATAAATATATTGAGCAATACTGTGCCTAGGACCAACACCTGTGAAAGTCCTACACTGACCGCCCTATTTTATTAGGTGTTCCTTTTTCTCCCTCTATAGACTCTACCCTGTAACCATTATGCTGCCCATCTGATAATAAAGGTCTTATTTCTTAAGGTTTACATTGTATTTATTATCTCTGCATGGGGTATAGAGTCAATAACCTGACCATGTCCAGGTATATAATGTATGTTGGTAGCCCCAGATCCAAATTACATAACATATTCAAATAAAGGGTAGCAATATTGGTCAAACAGCAACATGCCTTCATAAAACCACATTGGTTAATGTCTAGAAGACCTTATTTTGTTTCACTAGATAGTTTCTGGATTAGTAGTCTCTCAAAGTACTTATCAATGACACTGGTAGGGTTTATGGTGTTATAACTGTTCACACAGTGGTCCAAGTATTTCTTTTGGGTACTGAAATCACAGTTGCTTCTTTCCATGCAGCAGAAACAAACCCTGCTTGGATGTTTTTTAATAAATAAAGGAAAGCAAGGTTTTAATTGCTTTATTATATTATCCAAAAAGAAGCCATTTAATTAATTTGGACCGACTGCTAAATTAGCTTTTATTGCATCTTTTCATAGGAAATAATTAGGTATGCTTCCTGCTAGAATACAATCCTATTATTATATATCACTACACTACCCCAATTTTTTTTTTAATTTCCTCTACCTGTATACCATGATCACAAATAACTACATTGTTTGCAGTCGTGTTGGTTCCATATTGGCTGACCTTACCATAGCCCCTCAAATCCTTATAATTTTTTTATACTTCTTGCAAGGTTTGCTAGTTTAAGCTCAAATTTACTATTAGTTCTCCTTTTTTTTAACTTATGCTTGGGAAACTTTTGCATGCTTGCCAAATACACTTCTTTCTTTATTACAGTCTAGCCACTCTCCCTATCTGTAGATAGTTATACACAATTCTAGACTCTATATTACTATTTACAGCATTGTTCCATGATGTAGGAAATTCCCATTTCTCACCTTGAGCATGAATATCACCTCCTATCATAGCATATTCATTACCAAAACAACTTTTTAAATTCCAAACATAATTTTTCTTGCAGCACAGAATTCTGTTTGGGGTGGGCCTATAGAACAATGCCATGTGACAGGAAAGCAGGAGTGTACCTACATAAACAAACACACCACTCCCATTTCTATCATTTCTATTGAAACATAATGTTAAGGGCATATTTCTGTCAATACACTCTGTTTCTTTTATAAAAAGAATATTCAATGATTGTATTGCTCATGATTCTTGCATTTGCCTCCCCCTCAAAAAAAAAAAAACACCTTAGATGGCCAGAAGAGTCTTCAGGAATGTTGTGTGGTTAGCTGGACTCACTATGGTGTAACTGTATATCTGTGTTCCTGTGGGAAGACGACAATGAGGCAGTTGCTCTCACTGTTTGACTCTTCTATTAGTCCTATTTTAAGCCTTTTCTTTACTACTTCCTATATAATCTTTCTTTTTAATTATGGTGTTGTGTAAAGCTTAAAATTGCAATGTTCTAGTGAAATGGTTTTAACATGGTATTAAGCTAATTCTACAGACAGCTCTGAAAGCACTTACCTGTTCCTTAATAAAAAAAAAAAAAAAAAAAAAAAAAAACATTTTTCATTTCTGTGGCTCAGAGAGAGACAGACAGAGCACTTTATACCTAAAATGCAGACACAGAGATAAGTTTTCTTTCTTCACTATAGTTACTACTCTCAACTTCTATAATACACGTTTGTACTTCCTTTAGAATGTTGATATGGTATATGTGTTGGATATTCTCTTACCAGTCTGCCTAACTATACAGTTTACCTCATTTAATTTTTTTATATTTCAAACAAACCACTCTATTCACTAAACAATTGTCTCCTGGTAAGTGAGTATTTACTATCTCTACTATGAAAATAGTAAGATCAGTTCCTTAGCTATAGCTTTATAATTAGCCTTACATAGTAAGATATGTTCAGCGTACTTCATTGCATAACCCAGAATAACCAAAATACATTGAAACCCAATGCAGGATTTTACCAATTGCCCAATATGTGCTTAGCAATAAGTTTGGAAGTCATATATATGATAAGAACTGGAATCAGAGGGTTTTTAAAAACTGAAGGGAGGATGCTCTGTTCTAGAATTCAGGACATCCGGAACAGAAGTTCTGAAATCCTTCCATTATTTCTGCCCTGTGAAATCATGCTCAGGTAATTGCTTTTGTCTTACCCATTCCTTGATTTCTCCCTGCCCATGTGTATGAGCTAATTCCATCACTACATTTCTGAAAGAGTTTGTCATCATTGGTTGGTATACTATGTTCTCTCTATTCTTATGTACTCTGCATAGGTTAGTTTGTAAATTAAAGTATTGGTAAGAAGTAGGAACATCTAGTTCAGCTTCTTCCATGACAACTCTTGCTATATTGTCCATTAATCTGCTGGAAATATCTTAATCTGCTGGAAGTATCATCCACCCACTGTGACTATTTTAGAACTTCAGTGGCTTGCCAGAAAAACAGCCAACACTAGAGTTTCTTCAAGATTAACCAGTCATGAGGCAGAAGGAGCTGCTTCCTTTCCAACCAGAACAGGCACTGGAGTTTCAGTGTCTAACGTATCTAAGAAAAGGCACACCACACAACTATTCTTTAGTGTCAATTGGTATCTCCATCTTATTTAATGTTTCTTGTTCACTTGAAATATCAAACTAAAACATAGTGCCCTCTTCTGTTTGCTTAGAGGTCCAACATTTTGGTTAAAAAGAAATATCATTAAAGCTCAGGTCAAGAATATCTTGCCCGTCAGTATACACTGACTTTAACATCACACTCTGACTTTCTTTTTCTTCTTTAGGTTGCTTTTTCAATGAAAAAGGTACCCCAAAAGACATTTTAATCTCAGTTTTACTTTTTCTTTACTTTAAGATACGTGCTGCCTAAAGTCTTCCCTTACTCCATTTTGCGATCTTGTTCTGATAGATGCGTGTTTAGAAGTCTATCCAACTACCATTTCTTTCTCTTTCACTACACTGGGGGAATCTTTCTTAGTAGCAAGCTTTCCTCCTCAACACTCTTGTGATGTTTAGAATTTGCTATTTCTGTGGGCTTTCTGTTTTAACTTGACACAATTTTAGAATTCTGCACTGGTTGCACACTTTTCATGCATCTTAACTTAATTCTCCCAGAATGCACAATAAATGATTCCCTGTTATATAGTATGCCCACAGATTTACCCTCAGACAAAAGAAAGACAGTCTGCTTAGACACTTTACATTTAAGTGTTTAAACTATGTGGACAGGGAACTGATGCTACAAATAGCTAGAAAATTGGGGTCTGATCTAAAGATAGCCCATCCTTCAATACTAGTCCTCAATTACCTCACTGTTTTATTCCTTAAATGGATGGTATTGGCACCCTACCTTCACTTCTTCAAAGAGAAGAGTTACATAGTTTATCTTCACTTTCCAGTTACAATGCAAAATTAATAAAAGAAATCAGGTTAGTACCTTCATCTTCACAGAATGGATCGAGAAAATTCATTGCCTCTAATACAGAGGTCAGAAAGTATTTGCTTTCTGATGTTGTGAAAGGGAATGCTGAATGTTCGGTACAGCTGAATAAAGATGCTAAGAAAATGGAAAGACCCAAAACTCCCTCACCCACAAAAAAGAGTAATGGCTGTGAGGAAGGTCCCAAGATAGGCCCTTCATGCATGCAATGTGGTGATCCCACCGGCTGCTTCTCAGTCCAAAGACAGTGTTTAGTTCATCTCCACACAACCTTCTGATACTCTGGAGGTGCATAGCGCATAAATTAACGTTTCACAGTATTTCAGTCTCTGAACTTGAATCATTAGAGTCAACATGGACTGAAACAGCCCCTCACCAGAGAATAATTCTATGCATATCAGTGTAGATGGAGTGGGCTCAACAGGTTGAAAAGGTGGTATGCTAAGTTCCTAAATAAGAGTGATAGCCTCTGGTAGAAAATCCATGTCTTCACTTGAGAAATTGCTAGCAAAGCAGGATGGTATCTACATACTTTTTAATCAACCACTTTAATGATATTGTTCAGGCTTTATGACTGAATGCCGGAGTGTTTTCTTGTCTGGTTTAAACAACTGAGATTGTATGTAATTCTGCCATACAGTTTTTGCAAGTGTCCTGGAGAATGTGTTATGGTAGAGGAGGGGGTAGAGAGTTTGCATTAGTCCATTCAGCCTGCTGCTTGATCATACTTTGTTCTGACAATCAGCAATACACAAGGATAAGTTATGTAACGCTTTCAAATAATGGCCAAGGTTCTTCCATTTACCAAAGCTCAAGGGCAGATGCACATCTCAACAACAGGGCTCCCTCCTCTGCAAATACAGCTGACCTAGTATTGCTTTCATTAAATGTAAGAGGTATATCTATGCTACACAAAAGGGGGGGGCTTTCAATTTCTAAACAGATCAAAAGCCAAGGTCATTCTTTCTCAGGAAGTAAAAGTGAAAAGAAAAGACAGGAAATATTTATTGAATTATTGAATTAATGATGGGGTGCAGGTAATCTGTGTAGCTCAGTAAAACGGGGGTATATACTTTGACACATACCTCTTTAGGATGGAGCAAAATGTTTCAAGAGTCAGACTACATAGGTAGATAGTTGGTACTTTTGATGAAGACCAAATGTGGCAAGAACTTACAAGACAATTTCTATGGCTTTGACAAGAATGGCACAGCTCCTCTTTTACAATTTTATGCAGCAATTATTAGACACAGTGCAAAGGCTGATCACATAATAATAGGGGGAGACTTCAAAACTGTGCTAGATCCAACTTGGGATGGGCTGCTACCAAATGAAAACAAACTAAGAAGGTCATCACTACAACTACAAACCATAATGGAGGAACTAGACTTCACATATATATTTGGAGGAATGTTTACCCAACAGAAAATGAATAAACATATTTACCCCCCACCCCAGAATTGCTAATAGGCTTGATATGTGGTTAGACTCCAGATATCTGATGCCATTAGTACTTGCCTCAAACATTAGCCCCCACAGTTTGGTCTCACCATGCCACCCTTATCATTCATATTAGGTTTGGTGCCCCCCCTACTAATCAGTTTTCTTGGAAGATGGATCCACTTTTTTAAAGACCTAGATAGTTCTAACAATGTCAAAAGAATTATACATGATTATTTGAGAGATAAAAATGGTAAGGGGGTTGTTTGTAGTTCAGCTGAAAATATTAACTAGAAAAATTAACAAGGCTAAGAGATTATGTTGAGAACAGAACATACTGCAGGTAACGTGTACAATACAGCAGTATGACAAGAATATGTTGATAAAGGCTGCAGTGATATATATATATATATATATATATATATATATATATATATATATATATATATATATATATATATATATATCAGAAATAATCCCTCAGTGGAAGGCAGCAGATAATATTCCAAATTGAAGGAACGTATCAAGTTATCCACTAATAACCACACTTGTAGTAAGAATAAAATCAGGTTTAATAAAATAAGAGAAAAAATGTTAGCGCTTTCACGGAATTAACAATCTGCTTCATCAGACATTAAAACTTCAACAGGGGACGTGGGCTGAATGATGTCATATCCCTAAAACCCATTTTGAATGCTAGGACACTTAGATAGTTATTTTTGGTATATTTTTGGCATATTGGTTGGATATACATCTATTTATTTTGTGCTATTACATAGTATATGTTGAGATTTATATATAGTAGTGACACAACATTTTTAAATAGTTTATATTTAGTTTGATAATGGTTATTTATTATATGACAAATACAGTTGGTTCCATATGTATATTTTATACTTTGTGTTTGAATTATTTTCATGTACAATGAACGTATATTTTTAAAAACATTTCATTTATATGGCTATAGGTTATTTGATATGCATAAATATTTGAAGGTTTTTTAATTGAGTAATTGATATAATTGATTGTTTGATAATTAGATGCTTACTATATAATGCACAATGTGATTTGAAGTTTTAACGTCTGATGAAGCGGATTGTTAATTCCGTGAAAGCGCTAACGTTTTTTCTCTTAGTTTATTAAACCTGATTTTATTCTTACTGCAAGTGTGGTTATTAGTGGATAACTTGATACATTCCTTCAATTTGGAATAATATCTGCTGCCTTCCACTGAGGGATTATTTCTGATATTTATCGGGCTGTTTGTTTGTTTGTTTTTTTACATTTTATATATATATATATATATATATATATATATATATATATATATATATATATATATATATATATCTTCTGGGGAAGATCAATACTGAAACAGCGAAGGTCCAGCACTTGGGATATGTTAGTATACAGAAAAATGGGATAGATTTACAACTTTTTATTGGACCAAGGGAATTATGGCTCAGAAATTTATTGGAAAAACAGCTCAGGGCAGACTCAGAAAACTACCTATCCCTGCCTTACTGGATGAGGACAATATGGTGTTCTGACCTGCCCCATATAAATGGGATACTTACGAGAGAATATATTAGACCCCAGAACAGTCTGTGCCCAAGGGACCAGACAGATTTTAGTCAATTCATATGAGGCATAGACTTGGTGAAGTTACCAGAGGCTGAACAACCCAATTTGGAAGGTAAAATTTCCAAGGATGAAATTCTCACTGTGACAGATGACCTAGCAACAGGGAAGGCTCCTGGTCTTAATGGCATTATGCCCATCTTCTTTAAGGAATATAAGAACCCATAAACAAAAAAGGTGGAAAAAGTGCCTCAATTTAAACCAATAACCAAAAAATAGGCACTGGAAGGTTCACCAGATAAAACCACAAACTTTATTAGATACAAACTATGAGAACACAATGAAATGAATGCCTTAGCTGAATCACTGCATTCTCGTCTGTACAACTTCATCAGATGAGCATACCAATTTCTACCAACATTTTTATATAGTCCTTGATTAATTAATTAACAAAAGTCTCAAGTTTAAAGCCACAGTACAACATTGTTAAGTGTATGAGAATAAAATGCAGTAGATGAAAAAAAATTAAACAAGGGTATTTGTTGGCCTCCAGCACCAACTGCCAATACAAATCCCTGTATTCTAGATGTGTCTCCCAAGAGGCCACCTCTAGGGTCAATAGGCAGCATCTCAATTACAAAAAAATAAAAATCTGCTCCTATACAATTCAAGGTGTGTTTGTATAAAGCATTGTTTATATTCATCTTTCTTATGTCATATCTGTGCTCATACATTCTCAATTTTAGTTTTCTTTTGGTTTTGCCTATATAAAATACATAGCATTTGCCCCACAAAGCTAAGTAAATGATACCCTGTGTGTTGCAGTTGGCAAAAACAATGGTCTTAATAAACCTATTTCTAGCCTTCAAACAGTATGTGTCACCAGTTTTAACATAAGGACATTGAGCACAACTGCCACATTTAAATGTACCGCTCTTGCCAGAATTGCAGTTGTTGGCCTTAAATGCTCCATTTTCCAAAATATTATTGATGTTACAGCCCTTTCTGTAAATACATTTAAATGGTTTATCAAAAATGAACTGAAAGTCAGAAGTACTATCCAATTAAATTTTAAGTTTGTGGTTTTATCTGGTGAACCTTCCAGTGCCTATTTTTTGGTTATTGAATATAAGAACCCACTTTGGGAACCCTTGATGAAACTGTTTGTTGAGAGTGAGGTCAGGGGATTCTTTCTCAAAGATTTATAAGAGGAAAAAGTTCTAATATTCCCTATGCCAGCAGGACTTAAGAATAGAGTGGGCAGTCTTGATCCCATTAGATAATGGCTAGAATACCAACCCTGGGGAGGTGATTCTAATATATTAAAAAAAAAAAAGCCTTTGATTCGGTAGAGTTGAATGTGATCTGGGAAATTCTTGAGGTCATGAACTTCCTTCATCATTTATACACAAATGTAAACTTGTCTACACTAATCCTACAGCTAGACTTGCCATGGATGGATAGTTGTCAGATCCAATGCAACTTAACAGGGGTCTGAGGCAGAGCTGCCCCTCTCTCTACTTCTGTATATCTTAGACACCTATCCAATTGCCTAAAGGAATATAAGCTGAACAGTACAGCACACAGCACAATTATTTCTACATGGTTTGCATATGGCTACATGGTTTAGATATCTCAACCTCAGAGGAGTGATATCAAGGTGCTTTCCTGTTTTCGGAAAATTAAGCATTTCACAGGATTAGTTATTAATACAAAGAAAACCCAAATTTTCCCCAACCCAGAAAGCTATGGAGGAGATTTCCCCAATAGCAATTCCAGATCTTTGGAACATAGTTTCAGAAGCCACTTATCTGGGTATATACATCTCGTCTGAAACTTTCAAACTGACTGACAAAAAATGTAAACCACTATTTCAGGAGCTTTCTAAACTAAGAACCAGATGAAAAAAATATACATACTACCAACAATTCTATACCTAATAAGGAATCCTTCCATTTGTATACATTCAGATATCTAGCAAAGTTTCAAAAACTGATTGTGAATTTTATCTGGGACGGCTCTCATCTCGGCATAAGCAGATTAAAACTGTTCTTGCCATTAAACAAGGAGGTGTGGGTCTACCTAATTGTCAACAGTGTTATGAAGTAGTGGCAATACATCAGTATTTATTATCTAGATGAAAGTAGAGGCCAGTATGGTTCCATATTGAACCTGGCATAATTCATAGGAGGAGTTTTGTCAGCATTATCCTAACTTCCATAAAATCTGGGACCCAAGAGGTTGGGAAAGCTGATGGAAGGGAAAATACTTGGAAGCACTATGGCAGAAGAGGATGGATTTATATTATGAAAGATTTAGGACTCCAGTCTGTATTAAGTGGATCAAAAATCATTGCACTAGAGAAATAGATAGATGCAGATATTGTTTTTTTTTTTTTTTTCTGGAAGTGCATTGCCTAAAGATGAACAGATTGGTAGAGTTTACAAAACTTAAATCTAGGCTGGTAATGGGAATATCCTTTGGTGGTGATATCTCCAAGTACAAGAAATGTTTAGATGTTACAGAGCCAGTCAAATAAAGGGATGGCAGGACATTGACATTAGGAGGGTGCAAGGAAGCCTTATGACCAACAAGCAGAAAATTAGTGCAGTCTATAAAAAATAATTTCATAACAGCTACCCCCAGTTTGTTTGGCATTGTGACAAATGGAAAAATCTTTAATGGCACAACATTACCCTCAAAAATAGGTCAAAGCACTCCATGAATGATATTCCTAGTATTCTATAATTTACTATGTTCAGACTTATACACAGATGGCAACACTCCCCAGAGAGACTGTTAGATTGAAAGGGGCTAATGCCAGTGCTTGCTGATATTGCGGGGAACCTGAGGCAGATTACTTTCACATGATTTGCAGTTTTCCTCAAATTGTAGTGAAATGGGTCCTGATATATGCAGTCATTACCTGGTCTTACAGAGCCCCTATGTCCACGATGAGCAAAAAGGACTTTTGGCTCATTGGCTTGAACTCAGTCCCATCTGGGTTAGGATAGTGGTTTGGGTCTTCCTCAGCTTTCTGCTAAAACATTGGAAATGTAACACTACTTGCTAGCAGAATTATATTTTATAGCATATTCATAGATACTCCCTATAGGTTCTTGACAAGGTTGATAAGTAAGACTGGAAATCCTACTAATGTATCTTCATGCAAGACCTAAATTCACCTCATTTGATATATTGTTAGTGGTTTGCTACAGGATTATTAGGGTATCCTTCTCCCAAAACAGATGGACATAATATTAGGTAACTACTCATTTTGGAAGATATTACAATCTGACCATTCTTTCAGAGCATTAGGTGGTTGCAATTTTATGCTACCTGAGATCTGTTGGATAGCCAGTTTGCAACCCAGCAGACAGCACAGAGGTTAACATTAAATTTGTCACCGTTTAAACAATACTAGCATGAGAGTTAATGTCAGAAGCCATAGCCAGGTCAAGATAAGCATGATGTGCAGAGCGGTCACTGTCCACAGTCTCTGTAACCTTCTTCAACAAAAGTTTACAAGGTTCTGGAGACAGGAACCACCCTTTATAAAACCAAAGTGAATGCAGTCAAAATCAGTTAAGTTGTCTTTGCCTATGTAAATGAGTTCTGCTATGATATATTCCATGGCTTTACATATAAGATTGGGGGGGGACTTATGGGCATGTAATTACATGGGTCTGTAGAGCTGCCACCTTTGTGTAGAGGAAAAAAGTGGTTCTGCTCTAGGCTTCAGGAACAAACCCTGTAGATAGGCTAAGCTTGAATAGTTTAACCAGAGGCTCAAATAGTGTTTTTTGGTACTGCTGAGAATGCAGTCTGGTGTTTTGCATGGTTCCATATAAAACATTATTTTTAGCCTTTGATTGGAATTCTAAAACTTGTTCCAAGGTGATTACAGGGAAAATAATTTTCAAGAATAGTGAGTTCAGCAATTTGATACGTGGGATAAAGTTAGTTACTAATATATTGGCTATATTCTTGGGACTGGAATGTGTGGCATGCAGGATTATGATCAAGTTGCTGATCGTAATATACTTATTAAGTATTCAAGACATGGATGCCAAGAAATTCAACTCAAGAGCATGAATCTTCACATCCATGTCAAGAAAACATAATTTGTATTTATGATTAGAGATCCGATCATAAGCATATGTATTGCATGGAGATTTATTTTTCCGTGTACTACAAATTAGTCAAAAGTAATATGTAAAAAAATGCAATGTGTTGTGTTGGCTATAAAGTTGGTAAAGCAGTTGGGGAATGGTTGACGTCCTTACTTAATCCCTGTGTAAGGGAAGCTGTTTATTTCAAAATGCCCTGTGTAGTTTAGTAGACAACAAGTAGAAATGGGAGCTAAAACAAAGACGTTTCTATTTGTTGCTGCTTTTTACTCATCTGCACTGTCTGCTTTTAGTGTAGACACAACCATAACAACACATAAAGGGATGCTTAACAATTGTTAAGCAACATTCTAAACATTGTTAAGGTCCAGGTCTCATGGTATAGCAGTGCTGAACCAGATAGTAATTCTGCTGTTTTATGAGCATAATCACAGCGCTCCATGCACTACATTATTATGGATGAGCTGAGTGCATTGTTGAACATTATTTCTTAATTTGTTGTCATAACTGAAAAAGAAATTTGCAGTTTTTTTGTATCTGTAGTGACTTTAATTTTGTACTCTGGACTGCATTTTCTAATAGAACTCTAAAGTTCCTTATGGCTATGCTTCAGTATTGGCTTAATGCAAGGGGATGTGGATTTCTTATAACGTTTCATTGTTTTCCTTCTTTTGTTACACAGTTTATTAACATGGGTATTCCACCACAGAGGTTTATTCCTGAATTTACCATAATATTTAGAGTGGATAGGTAAAGACTTTTCTATACATCTGTTTAGATTCTGGTAAAACTTGGAGGTGAATGTGGCAACCCTCTCAGCATAGCCTATTTGCGGCTGAATTTTGGGAATTTTGGATAGGTGTTCTATGAGTTAAAGCAGATTTTTCCTGGAAAAGTCCCTAAAGATGGTTTCATTTAGTAATTTGATGGTGCCATTAAGCCTGATAGAGAAGGTAACTGATTTCTAGTCAGATGTAACCTGGAGGATATGCTTGATGGAATACAGGGAGAGACTAGGTTGGTAAGGAACAGGCCAAGGATATTGTAGCTTCTTGTGGGTAGATTTACAAATTGTTCTGTGGCATTGGTATTAACAAAATCTAGAAAATGTTGAGAATATCCATTTTACAGGTGTGAGGTACAAGTATGCCGGTCAAAGCCTGGGAAATTGAAGTCCCCTAGCAAGACATTATTTGGTTTTATATGTAAACCCTGACTGGCATTAAGAGAATTTCCATGATCTCTGGGGTGCATTGATGGGGTTCTGTAGCTGTCAACAATGTAATAGCTGCATTTGTTAATTGTGACTTGTATCTGCAGGAGCTTCAAGTTAGGTATATAATTAATATTACAGGAGGTGATAGTATTCCTGACAAATACAGATAATCCCTCGCAGTTATCCAAGGGTATTTAAGCATGATACGTATTAAACCCTGATACATACAGATTGCTGTCATAGCACTGGAACCATATATTAGCAACTACACAGAACTGAATATATTCAAGTTGCAGGGGCCTCAAGTTCTTCCTGCTTAGCCTGCTAGCATTGAGTAATGTCACCAAGATGTTTCCCAAATCTGGGTTTGAGTTTAGCTGTGTAGGAATGTCCAATAAGCTCATAGGATCATAAGTTACTAGGCTATTGGCCCTGAGGCCCTTATAAACCTAGCCAGGAGTTTAGCATTGGAGTCTAAAAAAAAAAGTTACTGTGGGATCAGCAAAGTTTTCAGCCAGTATGTGGAAGCTTCTAGTGTAAGAGGTATAAACCATCCATGGCTAGACAGATCTCCATAGGGGAGTCTGTAAGACACTGAGTACAGTCTATATATGAGGCCACTGATCTTATTAGTTATGAATCTCTGAGGTCTCTCAAGACTGAATAATATATTTAGACAAATATGTGTCAAAAATTATTTTTTTTCAATAATGAGTCTGATGGGATATGAGTAGAGAGGAATTAAGACCTCTTTGGATCAGTGGAGATGCCTTTGGAAATTAGATAAGCCAGATATAAGGTAGTTACATAATGTTTAAATGATAAGAAATAACCAACAAGATTACCTAGATTCATTATGACTGTGTCTTCATCTCCATGAAGACGTGTAATGGTTCATCAGTTAGCTTGGCTAGAGGAGTCTCACCAAGTCACTCCAGTCTCATACATTCTGGTAAACATCATATTCAAAGGACATGAAGTACACCTTAAGGTCTTTCTCCCTGGTCAGTTGTGTAAATGGTGGAACTGTCTTTGACATGACCATCTGCTTGACCACTGCCACCATCCCCTCAACTACAGCAGCAATAGTTTGCAGCAGTTTCTCATCTGTTGTCATCCTAGCATACTATGGATGTACCCTACACAAAAAGAGTTAGTCCCCATCAGGATACTGCCATCTCTTCAGTTGGGGAAAAAGTTCAGGCATTGAAAGGCTGTGCCAGTATTGTCCAGTTTCTCTACCAATGTGGTATCTAAATAAGTAACAGAGGCACTTTATCAATAAATGAAAGGATTTTATTAAAGAATAAAAGATTTGCTGGTGCCAACTTCTGTCTAGAAAATAAAACAAAAGGCAATAATACATAAAATCAGTAGTCTCTTTACCAAATGGGTTCAGTCCCAATAATAAAAATGAAGGCAGTTTAATCCTAGTTGGATTCTTTAGAGAATACCTCTAGCTTGTTTCAGGCCTTTCAGGTCAGCTTTTCTATTTCACAGCAAACTCCCTAGAATTATTGCTCCAGGTACAACACTCACCATGCAGTAAGGCCAGATTATCTGATTATCCAGTGCCATAGCCCTCTCTTGTTACATATTAAGCTCAAACGATAATGGCATATTATCAACAATATTTAAAGGAGCTTCCCTAGCTAATAAAAATACACACCTGTCTACTTTACTGTGTATACAACAATATTTAGAAAAAAAGCACATTTTAAAATCTCATATTAAAATACTACCTCCAAAATACTTACATGACATTAATTTTATTTATTTAACATTTGTTTACCAGGAAAGTCCAACTGGGAAAGAGCCCATTTTCAGCAGTGGCCCGTGGAGAAACGCTCCAGATGCATGTCTTTGGAATGTGGTAGGAAACCGGAGCACTCAGAGGACATCCACACAAACACAAGGAGGACATACAGACTCCACACACAAGGCACTCCAGCAGGGAATTGAACCAGAGAACCTCTTGCTGTGAGGCAACAATGTTAACCGTTGTACCACTGCACCACCCAATTTTGGCACATCAGAGGATGAAACCCACCATGCACTGCAGGACACACACGCACACACACACACACACACACACACACACACACACACACACACACACACACACACACACACACACACACATACAAATACATGCACGTGTACATGTACGTCCTTTAAAATGTAAGGAACATAAGCGGCACTAAATTATAAAAAAAATTTATTATATACATCTAATGAAACTAGCAGCCTTTTTTGGCCTCTGAGTTTCCAACAAACGAAACACTGCTCTAAAACAATGCTTTTTATTTGGGGTTTCATAGTTCACACAATCCAGCGAAGAGACAACAGCCCTAACTAGCTCTGGCATACTCCATGCCTTCAATGTCATTCTTGCAAGTGAAAATCTGGTTGGGAGCTAACTTCTTTATTCTGGTTCTTCAGGCTACTTCATGTTATACCATAGTAATTAGTAAATAAGTCTCATTAAAGACTAATACAGAGTGTTGCCTATGTATCTTTTTGTGAGAATGATCCAATACTCTACAAAGCAAAATGCATTTAAAGGCGCATTACCCATTTTCTAAATCCACTGCTGTTACACCTATTTCTATATAGCTATATCTACATCTATATATACGTAGTGATTAAGGTGCTAGTATTGGGGGTGAGGAACAATACTGAAACAAGTTTCCTACAACTAAAATACCAGACACTATGTATATCTATCACACCATTCGCATGTATTCCATTTAACCAACTTTTATTTTGTATTATATATGATGTTTCCCAAATTAGTTTGCATTATTTTATGAGAATTACATATATTAATTTCAATTACTATAGCACAAGGTGTATTGCACTTTTTTGCATCATAAAATGTAACCAAAAGGTATTAAAAAAGACAAATGTTTTTGTAGGAAGGTAAGCTCCCAACACTCCCATATGTACTGCTTTGCCCTCCACACCCTTTTCCTTAAATACATTGCCTCCACAGTAATCACACCTCTCAACATCTTAGTGCAAGAAATCTAGACAAAGTAAAACATACTGGGGGACAAAAGCCCAAAAATAGATACAGATTTTAAATATTTCCCTTATAAACCTAGAATGTTGTTAGAATAACTAGGCTAGAGACAGCATACATTTTATGAAAGATATTAGGCAGGATTCACGAAGCCTCCATGTAAGAGTTACAAGGCTTACACGGAGGCTGCAGTTAAACGGTGTGACGTCAGCATGTCATGCATATGCATGAGGGCATGCTGAATCATACCTAAGGTTTACACGGTCCGTGGAAGACAGTAGGGGGCGTGTCCGTAGGCCAAGCCCTGCAAACGGACACGCCCCCAGAAGAGTAAAAGTCCCGAAAGTAAACCCCCATGACAGAGTCCGTGTAAATGTGAATAAACACAACACAACACATGCCCCCACAGACTATGAACATAAAATGTAAAATTAACATGTTATATTTTTTTTTAAATTGTAAAGATGTTTGCCCGTGAGTGAGCTCGTTTGCGCGGGTGTGCCCATAGCTTAGCCACAGTTAGCAGTCAGTGGAAAAGCATATAAGAACTACATATGCAAAGTCAGCCAAGAAGCAATAGCGTAGCAGTAGAGACATCGGCTGAAGAGCAGGCAGTCATGGTTTGAGCCCCCCCAACATCAATTTTTATTTTTAGTGAAATAAGCATGAAACAAGTCCCTGACATATATGTACACATATAAAATTATATTTTATGTAAAATGTAATGAAATGGGCCATTTATTTTGAAGAAATGTGAGATAACAAAATAATAAAAAATGTCAGATGTGCCTATAGCTGAGCTACAGTTTAACAAGTTGAGTGCATCTGCCCGTAGGTGAGCAGTGGTTTAACAGGTGTAAAATGAGTGCCCGTAGGTGAGCAGTGGTTTAACAGGTGTAAAATGAGTGCCCGTAGGTGAGCAGTGGTTTAACACGCTGAAACTGTGTGCCCAGAGCTGAGCTGAGCGTAATATGTGTGCTGACAGCCAAATGATGCGTAAACCAGCATAACCCATTTGCATGGAGCTGCGCGCCGCGCCAACAAGCTAACCGACGGGCAACGTTGAGCAAGCTGTAACAAAACTGCCTTTACACAGACACACCTCCTAGCCTGTGTAGACAAATATAAAAAGCAGTGGCCAGGTTCGAACCCAGGATACCATGCACCATAGTCAAGGTACTGAACCACTAAGCCATGACAGTTGCACTTAGAAATGCAGTAATAGCATATATATAGGAATGAATAGAAAGAGGAGCATGACAAAGCAGGTTTTGTGAAGCTGATACAATTCCAAAATGGCCAATCACAGATAAGTGCGGGAAAAACGGCATATATAAGCCCCATAGGTGGGAATACACAGCATAACCGATTGTAGAACCAACTTGCAACCAGAATGTCAGGTGTAGGTGAGGGTAGTTGCTTTCGAGCACAGAGGTGGGGCATTGAGGAGTCCAAATATATGGTTTGGCTCCTTGTCCACAATCATGAGGCCCAACTCATGCAGGGCCAGGTCCTGTGGGGAGCATATAGGGCTGAGGCATGGGACTGGTTGGCTCATGATCTCACCAGTGCCACAGGGATACCAAGGACTGGTGAGCAGGTCCGTCACCACCATGCGGACCTGAAGAGATGGAAGCAGGACCAACTGAACCTTTGGATACAGGAGGCCTGGCAAATGCCCAACGCCCCACTACTGAGTAAGTTACATGTAATTATTTATGTAAGAAATTAACCTAGCTGATATTATGGAGATGTGTATTCCAATATTACTTTATTTATATTACAGCTGCAGGTGTTCGTTCTGCGAACCGTAGAGCCTATGGCGGTAGGCTGGCATGGTTGCGCCACCAGGCAGGTCAGTAATTCTCTCCCTGTAACTGTAAATAAATATAAAAGTATGACAGTTAGCAAAAGAGTGTAGTGCAGTCACTAAGTAATAAAATTTGCAAGTAACAGTGTAAGAGGGTTTGCAAGTATTGCTTGATTACAAAGGTGTGATGCAGTCTGTAATCCAAACAGAAAAATGAAACAAGTCTGAAATAAAGTCTGAAATAAAGATGCCCCACCTGTAATATAATAGTACATAACCTGCAGCAGGCTGAAAAGTACAGCTGCAGAAGCTGAGTAAAACACATGTGTGAAATATATCCCTGTTGAAATACAGAAACATGACAGAAGTGAGACTGTTGGAAAGGATTGTTATAACTACAGGTAAAACATGTCAATAAAGCCTAGAATTAAGTACCATCCTGAATTGTAAAAATAAAACAAGTGAGAGAGTGTGAGAAAGAGTTATGAATCCACCAATAAAGTAGTAATAACTCCTGAATAAAGTATACTGCAGTCAGTGCAGAATGAAATGAATGTGGCAAGCAGAACCAAACTGTAAAATGTGTTGAAAATGTTACCGCAGCTGGAATATGTATCCCAAAATCTGGATATGTTGCTCTCAGTCTGCAATATGCAGATATTATGGTTGTCTGAAATACCAAACATCCACAGTTGTCTATAGCTATATAAAGCAAATGTAGCAGGATGATGTAGCTGAACAGAGCCAGATATGAATGTGTATGAATAAAAATTAAAATGTATATTGATGTAGCAGTAACATTCCTATCACCAACTTGAAGTAGTTATCACATAGGAAACTGTAGGCAGAACTGTAGTGCGTATATATCAGCAGCTATTAGAAATGTACAGCATATGTATTGGTATTTGAAGTTGTTAATTAAATTTTCTTCACCCTACCCTATAACCACATATAATCCATTCCATGTGAAATTGGTATGTGCAATCACAATTAACACCCCTGGACATTTGTCCTGTTGGTTCATACATATTTGCATGTACGTTGATGCATCTGCCCTGTTCATACATCCAAACCTGATGGCCTGTTGCCATCAATCAACTCTGCATGTTGTTGGACTGTGTATTGCTGTTCAAAATATGCATGTGTTATGCTTGCTGTTCAATGGTTTGAATATCTGGGTGTTTGGTTAATGGGAATACTAATGCATGCTGTTACAACTAATTGTGAATGGTATTGTACGTTACTAACCCAAACTGTCATGACATAATGCAAAACATAGGACGACAGGGAAGGCGGGTTCCATCGGACCCACCTCTCCCTCCTCAGCTGGCGAGTGCACCTGGCAGTAGTGCCCAGGCCGGACCCTCCTCCGGTGGCCCTGTGCCACCTGCGGGTGTAAGCACTGCAGGGGATGGGGCTCATCTCCCCTCTGCAAGTGTGGCCAGAGGAGAACATCCACTCACCCTCCGTAGTGTCCGGACTGTGGTGTGTAGGGAGATCCGGGAAGCTGTTCTTGGGCCCCTACGCCAGCTTGAGGCACAGGTGGCACAACTAACGGGCGTGCCTGCTGCCCAGCCTACACAGCCCCCACCACAGCCCCATCCTGGGCCGTGAAGGCACAGTGGCAACTGCCCATGGGTGGGGATATCAGTTCCACTGTTGCCATCTGTGGGCTCATGGGCTCTAGATATCCAAACATCCGTCCCCGTCAATTGTGTAACCCCCCCACATGTGTCATACACTGCCCCTGTATGCATCTTGTTTGTCTTGTCTGTTAACCTACCCAACCTACCTCCCCAGCTATACCGACTTCCCGTACCTGACATACCACTCTCACCTGGAAAAAAAAAAAAAAAAAAGGGCACTCTGTACCCACAAAAAAATTACGCCCCATACATAGCTGTCCATTTTACACACGTCTGCTGGTCATGGAAACTGTCAATTACAATTGGCTGTACAACAAGTATTATTGTTGTCCTTACACCTCTCTCAGGGGTGGAAGGTTTCAAATGTCACACCAAATTACAAACATATGCACAGCTGTTGCTGATGAAGAAATGGGCAGCTATGGGCCTTACCTACATCCATCATGCAAAACCCGAGCTTGTTTCC
Source organism: Protopterus annectens (assembly GCF_019279795.1). Lineage (NCBI taxonomy): Eukaryota > Metazoa > Chordata > Ceratodontiformes > Protopteridae > Protopterus > Protopterus annectens. Next base: position 1,458,543,911 of record NC_056746.1, on the reverse strand, counting down.
CTGCTGTCTTACCCTCTTTGTGACCCCTTTTTTACCACTTTCCTGTCTCCCCATTTTCATTCCTTTCAAAGAAAATAGTGTGGGTGTGCGCAAGAGTAAGCACTTTTAAGCGGTTGTAAGCAGGTGTGCGTGGAGCTGAACGCCAGTGCACATGTGTGAGCTCCGCGCAAAGCAGCGCTAACCTGGTTACAACTCCTTAAAAGTGCCTTAGTCACTCTGAATGACAAGTCCTGTAGTCTGCTCAAAAGCAAAATAAAATCCCACTGTCAATCCCGAACCCAGGACCTTGGAAACAGTAGTCTGCATGACTTACCACTAAGCCATGACTGTTATATAAGAACATTGTGCTACAATAAATATATCATGTAATAGTAGGAATTAATGTAAAGGGAATATAGGATGTGTAGTACACAAAGCATGTCATGTATATTTACTGTCAAATGTAGTGGATGTCTAGAATAGTAGTGTGTGAACAGAAACAGCCATGCTAGTTGGTAGCTAGTAGGTAGTAATGTCACTGTAGCACCTTGCAAGCCACACACATACTCACAGCAGGATAATCACTGCCCATACCCCACAACCTCTTACAGGAACACATCCAGACTAAGTAATAAAAAATGTGGAGCAAAGGGCCAAAAACAGGGACACATTCCAAATAATGCTACAACAAACTTAAACAGTTGAGAGAGTAACAGGTTCTGCATTTTGTTGGATGTTTGAAGTCTGAAACTGATGGGTATGAAGTCTGAAACTGAAATGTTTGTCACTATAGTCTGACTTGAGCCCAGAGTGATTTGCCAGAAAAAGCTGTTTATGAGATATTGACCAAAATATGAGGCAAAAATGTGGGCAACCTGCAAATATCTGTACACTTGAGAGGTCTGGCACTACCATATTTGAATAGTTAAGAGCCTAGACATAGCAACAGTGACTGAGTCACAGGGATGCCACACAGACTCCCTGTGAAATGTACAAACAGTAGGCAGAAAGGTGTTACAACACATGCAATGGTAACTATGAAGTACTGAAAGTATGCACCACTTGCACGGCAGAAATAGTGTAGTAATACATATGCTCATGCTATCCCACAATCACAACTGCAGAATACCAGACAATTTAATGGGTGTACCCCACTGATATGTACCATTCCATGAGGCAGATAAAAGATGCACCTGAGAGTCTCTGGGGCCTGCTCAGCAGCATACTCAAATACCCTAATAGATGTCAAGGCCCACACCATGGCCAAACCACACTGCATGTAGTAACACATTAGCAGATATAGCAAGCATTCCAAGGTGTGAATGTACATGGAAATTAGGAAAGCCAGAGCAACACACTACAGCCAAGACACCTAGCAGGCATACAAGTAGTGAATGTAAAGGGCAAATATTGAAGCCATAGCAACAAAGTGCAAGAGCCACTGCTATATACCAGTTACATCACATGTCCCACAGGAAAGCACACACACCCACATTAACAGTAGTAGTAGTCGTAGGTGTCAGTATACATACACACTTAGTACAGGAAACTGGAGAAATGAATGGAGAAATGTTAATCTACAACACAGCCAGAAATATGAGAGAGATACTAACCTTTACACTCACAGAGCAGTGTCCACAGCATACCAGCATGGTCCCTGCCCTTAAACTCTGAAAGGGCTAGGCCTATCTCACATACCTTTTTATATCACTGTCCTGGAATCACAGTGAGAACTGCAATCAGTACACAACTGGCTGCATGCAATTAGCAAATGCTGGCTAACAATTGGTGCAGAGGCCATCACATGGACATATGCAGATACCTACAAAAGCATGCTGTACTCCCAGTCCACACATGCAATACTTTCACTGCACCTTGTGGAGGTAGGGAGAGACACAGAAAGAGAGAGAGAAAAAAAAAACATACACAAACAAAACCAGTCATCAAAACCCACTCGAAAGCTGACAACTGCCAACTGGAGCAGCAGGACACCAAACCAAACAGCAATGCAAGCAGCTGTGACAAACACAGGTAATGTAAAGTAATACTTTAAAAGTCTACATACTGTGAACCCTCCATATGTGTCATTGGTCTGTATCCATATGTATATGAAGATGTGCATAGGGCAGGGGACATACAGCAACTATCGGTGAAGGCTGTACATACATATGTATGTGAGGGCATCTATGTGCACATATCAATGTAGGTTGAATGTAGGTTGTAGTGCAATGTACAAAGTAGGTTTCACAGTTATGTATGTTTAGCAGTATGTTAGTGTGTGTATACAGTTTTGTAAACAAACATGTTGATATACCTATCTATCATATGGATACGTATGTATGTCAATATATGTATGTATGTATATATATATATATATATATATATATATATATAATATGCATATATGTATACATACATAGTGTGGGATGTAGGAATACATAAACAGATGTAGATAGATAGAATATGTAGAAACATATATATGTAATACACACATACAGATATAGATATATGTAGATACATATACATAGACAGACAGATCTGACTATCTACAGATATGACTGTATATGACGATCTCACACTCCCCCTGTCCCACCCCCTCTGTCACTCTCACCTCCTCTCTGTCACACACACACCCCCCTCTCCATATCTATAGCAATATATGTACATCAATATATATATATATATATATATATATATATATATATATATGTGTATATGCATACAGACATATATATATATATATATATATATATATATATATATATATATATATATATATATATATATATATATATATATATATATATATATATATATATATATATATAGAGAGAGAGAGAGAGATGTATATATATTCTGAGTGAGGCACATGTCTATAGATGTATTGCAACAGGTGTCTGGTGACAAAGGCATGGAGTGAACACCAGTGTCAAAACTGAAGTACCATACCCCATTTCAAATCACCTACAGCAGTAACCACCAGATATGTGATTGGCTGCCCACCACTGCATGTGTCAGGGGTGAACAGGGTCATAAATGTGTACAATAGTCCCCCCCAATGATAGTCACAGTGGCACACTATTCCTGGAATACCTGCACATGGTATGTGTCAGCGGACATGGTGTGTCAGCTATGGACATGTAGGTCAGTGTACCCTCCACACCACACAATGGCTGCCACGGTATGTACCTCACATGACAGCTACAGATATGGAGAAGGACACAGTGACATGTACAACACTGTGACAATGCACTCAAACACATTACCAATGCACAGTCACTGACAATACCACAGAGTACACACATACTACCCACATAGAGGTTACCACTCCTGGATTTACATACTTAAGTCACACCCATGACAGATGTCCAACAACCATAGTAACACCTCACACCATCCACAACCTAAATGACTGCTGTGTGTCGTCCATGACACTGCAGTAGAGAGCACATGGCAGAGGTACAGGTTCCTACCCACAGATAAGACATACCCTGCAATAAACCACACAGCATTAAGAAGCAAGACTCCCCATGAGTACATGTCACACATACCCCTGCTGAATGTTAGTCAGATAGGTAATATGCCATATGAGTCACCCTGTGTCATCACATGTGTCACAATGGTCAGGGTAGCAGAACAGTATGCTGCTGTAGTCCCAGGGGCAATAGCATATTGTATTGTATTGTATTGTAATGTATTGTATTGTGTTGTATTGTATTGGTATGTAGAGGTGCTTCCTTCGTGGAGTGGAACCACTGCTGCTGTACGCCAGTGTACAGGTACATATCCTGTAGTCAGGCTAGTGTTACATAGCACTTCTATATGGGTGTTTAGCTCCTCTTGGAGTTCATGTAGCATGCAACCGGGGATACCATCAGGTCCCATTGATGCTGTGTTTTCTGCTTTTCTGAGGGTGGCTCTCACCTGGACATCTGTGATGACAGGGAGGTTACAGTCAGCTGGGATAAGTATGTCTTAGTTTGGGGAAGAGGGAGGGGGGAAACTTGCACTGAACCTGTCTGCCACAATGTTGCCAATATCTGTGGGTTCAGTGAATTATTTGTTGTTGTTGGAGGGTTTCTGACCAGGTTGCTAACATAACTGAAGAAGGCCTTGTGGTTATCTGTAGTGTCCCCATTGATTTCCCTCTCAAAGTTGCCCATGGATGTTTGTATGAGAGAAAATAGCTCCTTACTAGTGCTGATCAGACATGCCTTCCCTTTATGGAATTATGCTCTGTCTTGCAGTAGCTTCCATCTTTTGTTATACAATCTGTCTATGGCTGGGGTCCACCAGACAGGATGCTTTCCCTTTGTGGAGAGTGTCTTGGTCTTATATGGGATTGCATGATCCATGCATTCTCGCAGATGTCCGTAGAAATCATTTGTGAAGGGGTCAGCATTGTGGGTTGTGTCTTCCACTGGCCCAGTGGGCTTAAAGGATACCATGTCAGTGTTACGAAGTGTAAAGTTTGCATTTGAAATGTTATTCACTGTAGTCGTTTGTGCTGGTGGTGGAGGTGGGATATGTATATCCAGGGCAATTAGTTTGTGGTCAACACACAGTAGTTGACGATGTACCCAATACAGTACCTCGATATAAACCCCCAGAGTGAGGAGGTGCTTTGGACCTGAATCAGTGTTGTGACTGCTGGGGTTTGGTAGTATGTCGTATGGAGTGTGCCAGGTACTGTTGCACAGTTGTTGGCTGAGCACTGATACCTGGCCATTTACATGTGTATCCACCAATAGACAGATGCTATATATGTGAGATATGTTGTATCACAACAGTCGAGTAGCATGTGTAGTATGTGTGCTAAATTCTGCTGACATATTTTGCTGATATCATGTTATTTCCTTTTTCAGGACCATGGCTCACCAGTGCAATCCAGCGTACTATGCAGCTGAGGATGAGGAAATACACCAGAGCCTGGTGTGGGATTATGCAGTACTCTTTTCCCACACCAGCCAGAATCAGCAGGAGAGGGCTGCACTGTGGCAAGACCTGGTCCATCGGGTAAATGACATAGGCACGCATAATAGGATATATGAGCAGGTACGACATCACTGCAGTGATTTAATCAGAAATGTCCATCAGCGTGCGTCGGATATCCACAGGCAACAGGTTGCCACAGGTGGTGGGGTGGCTACACATCCCCCACTCACCAGACTGGAGGGACTACTCATAAGTGTTGTGGCTCCAGCCCGCCAACAACAACAACAGCAGCAGACCTGCATTATGTTGGAGGCTGGAGCCACACAGCAGCACACTACGAGCATGCAGGTAATATGCCATATGTATAGTTGACTGTTGTGTACACTGGTAGTTAATGCATGTGTGAGGTGTGTCCTTGGTTTGTAGCTGTCATCATAGTATTTAATGTGCAAGTGTGATATTCTCAATATCCGCAGCTGACCTGTGAAAGGCAACTGTTGTACTACTGACCTGTATCATACTCAGTAACAATGGCACAGTTGTGCCCACTGACATTAATTTCCTCACTTTTGCAGGTCCCTCTGGTGTAACAGCAATGCAGCCTATCCATGCTGGTGAGTGTGTATTAACAATACCTTTAATAGTCTTGATAGTAATAGTAATATTAGGCTCACTTAGTAGTGCTCTGTGTATGCATGCAGGTGTGTCTGTGTCTGTGTGTTGATATCTCGCATACTGAGTAGTGTGCAAGTGTACAACTGTGTGCAAGTGTGCAACTGTTTGCAACTGTGTGCAACTGTGTGCAAGTGTGCAACTGTGTGCATGTGTGCATGTGTGCACCTGTGCATGTGTGCTCGTGTGCATGTGTGCACGTGTGCATGTGTGCATGTGTGCACCTGTGCATGTGTGCATCACTGGTAACATTGTGTAGACATTGTAAACTGTTTCCTGTTTCCCTCCCACAGGTTCTGGTGCTGCTCTGGTGTCATGCAGCAGGGAACCTGAATCAGGTGCCACGGGTACTGATAATGATGACATCTGTGTAATGGCACAGGATGGTATGCCAGGGTCCATCATTGGTCAGCCAATTGACAGTACACAGCTGTCAACCATATCAATGTGCACAGTCATCCTGCCAATACACCCTTTGTCACCAATGTCCCTAGGTGATTGACAGGATACAGTGGGCATTGACCAGGGTAATGTGGTATATGTGGCACATGCTTCCCCACACAGCAGCCATGTGCATGGCCCTGAGATGGTACCACACAGACAGATGTCCAGGGGTTCTCGTGGGAGCATCCATGGGCGTACTGCCCCTGTCAGATGTGCCCACAGAGGTCTTACAACCTCAGCTATGTTCTGGGCTGTCATGCAGGCACAGTCACGTATGGAATGGTACACCAGACAGGGTCTGAGGGAGCTGACAGCATGTCACACAGCCATGACTGACAGTATGCGTGATATTGTGGCTGCCATCCGTAATTTCACCAATGTCATAGACAGACGTTGTTGGGACATATTAGATCGGTTCCACAACTACATGTCCATGAGCCAGGGCAATGGTGGACGGTTGAGGCGTCGACGTGGGTGTATGCCAGCAACAGCAGCAGCTGGCAGTCGTCGCAGATGACAACAGGGCCGCGGCTGCCCCCATAGTGTCAGCAGCAGCCCCAGCACTGCTGGGTCTGTGCTGTCATCAGACCGCCCCAGGAGACCACGTGCACGTGGCTCTGGACACACCTGACAGGGATCTGTGTCCAGTCAACAAACACCTGCTTCTGATGACAGTACCCAGTCTGGATTGGTACCGGATACGGTCCGTAAGCACCCCTGCAAGGCACAGGTACCATGTCCGTGGCCAGAGACACTGATCTGTATGACCTGGCAGGTACAGTCTGTGGCTGTCCACAAACACCGGTATATGGCAGCCATGAGGTGGAACTGTATGCATCCATACACACATGCGAATTGACAACACCTAGGGCTACCGCATACACGCACACACTGCATCAACATTGCCCCACCTTGTACTGCTGTCCCTCACCAACACACATACACATACATGTCAATTGGTGGTATCAGTGGCAGACTCAGGCATACCAAGTTCACACCCTGTGCATATGATGAAACTGTGCCACCTCCTGCAATCTGTAACATCAGTGCAGGTACAGGTTAACATGTTGCTGATGCACAGGGTGACTACATAGACGTGTAGTAATAGTATCACGTTGTTAACAGCACTGTGTGCTGATATAATTGTGGGTATATCCCAGCATGCCTGATGCAGTAAGGGTATGATTGTCTTGTACTGTTGTCTACACCCATGGTAAGTACCATAGTGTATCATCTGCACATGTTGGCATACTGGTGGTAATGATGTCAACAGAAGGCTGCATACATAGGTAGCACAGGGGATAAGGTAATGAAAGTATTGATATGCAATGATGGACATGTAAACTGCAAGTGGCATGTTGCCCACACTGGACTCTGCAATGCAGATGTTTGAGGATGTTGATATGTGTGCAGTACTACACGACTGGTACAGGACACACAGGAGCACCCTAGCACTGCAAGCTCACATCTCATACCATGCTAGACAGCCCCAACACACAAAACTAACTTTCACATGAGGGAGAGTCCCCATAAATGTCAGGGATACTGTGGTGGCAGGACAGGTAGCATACATCCTACTAAGTATGGAACCACTGAGTGAAGGCTCAGTGTCTGTTATTTGACATGTGTATTACTGCAGGTATGAGCACCTGGGTTTCCATCCAGTTATTGTACATCCTGACGGTACATGGTCTGTACACTTGTGTGCACTGAGACTGGACCCTAGCCATTTGACCTGTGTATTTCCATGTACATGTGTATAGTGCCTGCATATTTGCACTGTTACCTACTGGAAGTGGTACAGCTTGTTTGTTGTACAATGGACTACATGCAGCCCTGCTTACTGTAGCTTTGTTTGCATGCATGTTTGTTTGCAGTTACCCTGGAACACTGATCCCACCTGCAATGCAGAGTTACAGAGCTTCTGTGGACTCCTAGTGACATCTGCATAGCTTACTATATGTATGTCCATGTCTCACTTGACAGAACGTCACTGTTTGTCCTGTTCACATGTACATTGCCTGTGACACATTGCATATGACTTACCTGGCATTTGTCCACCTGAGCAGTCATATATGCCAGTGATAACTAATCACAGGCACTACACCCTCACATAATCACCTTCTGTACCTTGTACCACATTGGCCCTATGTGCTGTTAATCACCATGGCAATCACAATACTATGGTAGCATGTGCAAAGGTCACTTGTCAGTCACCTCTATGGTACAGTTGTGGAATATGTGGGTCATGTGGCAATGTCACAGCTGCCACATGTACACAGTCAACCCTCTCCCCTACACATGGACGTACAACACATGTATGAGATGCAACCACATAGCCAAACTGGGGACTAAGCACTCTAAACCCAGTACTGGCATAACCTATCAGGTGGCATGAAATACTACAGTGACTACAATACCAGTCTGATGTAGACCTACACTGGCAGCAATCCAAACACGTGAACACACTGGGCCATTCGTGGAGCCTCAGAATAGCATCCTGCCTGAGCAGCAGACACCTCTGCAGCTGGCACACAGGCATACGTTAAGCCGGAACACAGCACGTGCAACACATAGCACACAAATCCTGTGTGCCAAACAGTCACAGCCTGTACGGCCAGACAACACACCTGCTACAGTTGTGTTAGGTACCTTTATTGTCCGATACAGTGAGGTCCCGCTCACCAGGCTGGACAAGGTGAAGGTCACAGTGATATGCCTGTGGGGCACTATGGTCCACCACATAACACAAGTATACAGGTCAGTCAGAGCCATGGACACATATGACTCAGTCATTGTCCATGCCACTATGGCTGACCTGTGATGTACCTTCCAGGACTACATGATAGGAAACATAGAGGGGCTCTCTGAGCATGTGGCACAGGCTGGTATGACCCTGACCTTGGTTGGCATCATACCCTCACCAGGAATGCTGACGTATTACTGAATGCTGATGAATTACTGTAGCTACAACACCCTAGCTGAAAGGTTCCTTGCATGTAGTCACTGCATTGCTATGGAACAACTTGTTACCACTCCCACAACAGGTGAAAACATGCAGCACCTGTTCATCAACAACATGTAGACTATATGCCCCAGACCAGATGTGTATCCCTCGCTGCTAGGATGATACCATATACAACTCACACTGTATATACACGTACCACATGCAGCACCTGCACAGTAGACCACAGTCATAATGCTATCCAGTGCAAATACCATGTATTCACATGTGGCAGGCATCAGACATGGGAACTATTGAAGGTCACAAGTACATATGTGTATTTGGCACACACATACATCATCTGTGTCCATTGCCATTATTGGTTTAATCAATGTCATGCATTATTGTGAACAACAACCCACACATATGGGCATTCTGTGTGACAAAAACACACGTGGCATGTGTGGAATTCAAAGCCATAAGTAACTGTGCTATGACAGTAGTGAGAGATGCAGTAGCAGAGTGTGCTATTTGCATTACTGGGAGATTTGCCCTCTTCTGCTGCACTTGTAGGGTGCTGACATCATCTCTGTGTAGAGATTGGAATATGCACCAGCTGGTGTGTTGTACTGGTTGCCAAAAGGGTCAGTTCTCTCACACATGTAATTGCACACACCCCACCCACACACACTTGCCATTTGCAGGATTCAAACCCCAACCTAACTATGTTATGACACTCAAGACAGATGCTTTAGCAGAGTGTACTATTCACCTTACTGGGTGGTTTCCCTTCTCCTGCTGTACTTATAGGGTGCTGACATCATCAGTGTTTAGAAAGGGGAATGTGCATCCTGTAGTGTGTTTTCCCAGTTGCCAAATGGGACATTTCCCTCACACAGAATTGCACAAACACTAACCCCCCCTCACACAAATACACACACTTGCTATTTACAGGATTCAAACCCCTACCTAACTATGCTATGACACTCAAGATGGATGCATTAGCAGAGCATGCTATTCACATTACTGGGAGATTGGCCTTCTCCTGCTGTACTTATAGGGTGCTGACATCATCAGTGTTTAGAAAGGGGAATGTGCATCCTGTAGTGTGTTCTCCTAGTTGCCAAAAGGGACATTTCTCTCAGGCAGAATTGTACACACACCAACCCCGCTCACCCACACACACACTGAGCATTTGCAGGATTCAAACCCCTACCTAACTACATTATGACACTTGAGGGTGATGCATTAGCAGAGCGCACTATCCAAATTACTGGGCTTCTGTTCTGCACCTGCAGTATTTATAGGGTGCTGACATCATTATTTCTACAGAGGTATGTACATCTAGTACTACCTGTCAGGTGGGGGATAGCATATATATGCATTTGCAGCCACCTACTTCAGGGTCAGATATGTACATCAGCACTGGCAGGTTATGTTCTATACCATGCTTCATGACCACAGGACCTGCAACACACAACACAACCAGTTCAGACCACCCCTCCTACATCCAGGACACACACTTTGCTTCCCTGGGAACAGTGCCAAGATATGCAGGTGTTCACATACACCATTCCAGTTGTTAACGTCAGGTACAGGTATATTGTGTGTGGGAACTACTCAGGCCTCTACAACAATACCCTACAGCCACTACAATTTGTGAGTCCATGTGCTATGGCAGAACCACTCACCACAGCCACAAGGGGGAATACATATTGCACCTGACCATCTGCAACATGGGTACTCACTGTTCCACACCAGAGGTAGACCACCATTGTTGATATCTGACCATACCCACCTTTCCCTGGACATCCATATCCCATCCCCACCCCCAGGCAAGGTTGTCACTGTAAACAAAGTGTATTTATCAAAAGCAGACTTTACACTTGTGAAGACTGGGGTGGAAGACTTCAAAGGACCCATGCTGGGGGAGTATACAGGCCACTCTGCATAATCCTTGACAATTGCATTCTATGAGCATGTGGAAGGTTTGCATTGATCATGCTATCCCAAATATACCCATGACTCCTCCACAACAGGACACCTGTCAGGTGTACACCAGCCATATATGAGCTGTCCAACAGACAGAGTGAGCTAATACATTGCAGAGCAGTAGTCCACAGAGGGAGGACATCTCTGAACAGTACTGGCATGACACTTCAATCCCTCATAATCATCACGACAAAGTGTTGACAGTGAAATTGTCCAGACAATGCAGATAAGGCTCCCCTCAGTCTGTTATTGATGCCCACTTACTGTTAGAGGTCCTCACCAACCCTCTACCAGCACACACCAACAACATGGATGTGGCTTAGTAAATTCAACCCCTGGGATCTCCACTGTGTCCCTGCTTGACAGAGGCACAGCACACTAGCCTCACACGGTGCCTTATATGACCTACTTTACAGTGGCACAGTAGCCTACTGTACTGGGGAGGCAGACACCAAGCACACTCTGGCTAAGCTGTCATTCCCTAGGGCAAACAGCCTAGTGTTGACCTCTACACCCATATGTTTAATTGTCAGATGCACAATATTTGTTGCTGATAGACTGTTTGCAGGTCTTTATTGCCATAGCATTCCCTGTTTCTATGAACAACTTGTGTATCTGTGGAAGATGTTTGAATATGAGAGGGATCCACTATATCACTTATGTCTCTGTAGTCATTTAACTGTGTGCACTGGGCAGATTGCTGTAATGTGGTTGGTTCCTGGAATAACACGTACAAATACCAGATATGTGTGGCCAACTGCTAAACTGAGATTTGGCCTAAGTGTGTGAACATGCCCAGTTCAGGCTTTCCATGGCATGTTGTCTGACATATGTCTCGTTTATCAAAGTGTGCGAGCATGCCCAGTGTGAGCTTTCCATATGTTGAACTCTGCAGCCCACCACATTTGTGGATGAGTGTGAACTTCAACAATATCTCACATTTATGGTTGTGTGTTGTGTGTCATGTTGTGTACTTACTGTCCAACTGCTTTGTGTCTGAACACAACAGGGATTATACTGTGCCTGCAGGGTTTGCATGAGATACTTTGCATACAGTTGTCAACATCCTTTCATACTGACCTAACACTGTAGTACCGTATAGTGTACTGGTTCAGTACATTCACTGTGGTGGACAGTATCCTGGGCTTTAGTCCTGTCACTGCTTTACATTTTCATAGTGAGCACAACAGACTGGTTAGGGGCCAGTTGTGCACATCTGACCATGTTGCATTATGATATGAACTACTTAAACCAGGCTTGTCCAACATTGGTAGTGTATTCCACAACATAGGTGTACATTGGCAAACACTAGCGATGTGCCCTAGGCCATTTCTAATGCTAGTAGGAGAGTGTGTTTGTCCTTCGACACACATTGTAAGTGGAGTTTGCCATGACATATGTCATGGTTAGTATACTGTGCCTCTGTCTACCCGTGACATAACAGTGATTCCCAGGGTAAACCTACCATCTCCCATCCACTCATCAAGATTCCTCTTGAGGAGAGTCGATGAGTGACTCTCTGGCTAACCTGTACTGGGAGTTTACTCAAGAGTGGGGGTGGCTTCTGTGTTATGGATCATTCAGTACAGCTTGTCCTATGTATGTCAGTGCGGGGGTTCAGGTCTCTCATGTGCATAGCTCACTGCCATTCATATTGTACAAGGTGCAGCATGTTCATTGATTCCAGCTTGGACATGGCTTTATACATCAGGCACAGCTTGCCTCTGGGTGGGCAGTATGGCAGTGTGTGGAGCTGCAGTTTGTTTAATCAGGCAACACATGGCATCTGTTCAAGCTCTTTGATACTCCTGGTGAGGTACTTTTGGGGACTTTACAGTTGATGGAGGTGTCTGCTGAGGTACATCCCACAGGGGCTATTGTAGTCAATTGTAATGCTGATGAAGGATGACTGCAGAGCCACAATGACCTCCCCTTATCTAGATCTGACAACCTTCATGATTAGGTGGGTATATGGTATGTTTCTGTAACCACTACAGCCACATGCTTGTCCAATGCAGGATATCTATCAACTTGTGTCCCCAGGTCTCTCATTACATGTTAAGTACTTAATGGGTTAACACCTATGTGGTAATTGGTGGGCACTTACTGTATATCTACAGGGGTTGACTATACACTTTTCTGCAATTAGCTTGCTAACATGGCTATGGCACCAGTTGTCTGTTTCTATGTGGCCCTGTTGTGGGATGCTTGTGTCAGCTGGAGGGTCAGATATGGTGGCCAGTTTGTAGTCCTCTGCAAACTTGTTCAGACACAGTCCTTCCATGTTGGCCTGTACCTATGGGACATATATACCAAACGAGGGAGGTCCCAGGACCAAGCCTTGTGGGATGCCAGTTATATCTGGTTTGTAGTCTGACATGGCTGCAGCATGTCTGACCATGTCAGTTCTGTCCTTGGTCTGGTTTGCAACCTCTCTACTGACATAGGGGTTTATATTTAAGCTGGTGAGCTTATCTATAATGAACACGTGGGGTATTGTATGGAAGCCTTTGCAAGGTCCAGCTACGCTGTGTGGACCACATTGCCCTCATCAATGACCTTAATGACTGTTTCAAATGAGTCAAACATGTTTAAGGGGCAGGATCTGCACTTAAGAAAGCCACACTGGATAGGGTCCGGTGTCAGTAGGTCCCCAATATCTTTATGTCTGCAGTACATGCTGATCCTTTCCATAGCTTTGCAGACCAAGCTTGTCAGGATTCTGGGGTGGTAGTTTGCAGTATCCATTCAGGCAACACCTTTGTTGAGAAGGACTACTGTTGTTGTACACTGCTCTTTGGGTACATATCCTGTGGTAAGGCTGACATTGAGCAGTAGTGTTATTTGGCATTCCATTCTTTTTGGAGTCCATGTTGGACTCAGCCCAGGACACCATCTCATACCATTGATGCTGTGTGTTTTGCTTTGTGGATGCTGGCTGTTACCTCAGCATCTGCAATGTCAGGGGGCCAGAACTCTGCTGGGATAGATATTTTGCATTTTGGGGTTGCACTGCACCTGTCAGGTTGGATGTTGGCAATATGTGTGTGTGTTTGGTATGTTGTTTGTAATATTTGAGTGATTCAGAGCATATCTGTGAATTCCCAACAAGGTTCCTACCATCAGTTAAGAAAGCCTTGTGATTATCCTTAGTGTCCTGTACAATTTGTATCTTCATAGGTTCATAGGTTCATACTAGGCTATCTGCCCTAGGGCATTTATAAGCCTAGCCAGAGTGTGTGTGGCTTTCGCCACCCCTTGCTATGTGAATATTATGGCCATTTATGATTTACTTTACTGTGCCTCTGTCTGGACATGACACAGTGAAGACCCCCAGTGTACATCTATGATCATCCATCCACTTGGCAAGATTTCTGTTCAAGAGTGTCAGTGAGGGGCTCTGCCTAACATGGAGTGGGATTCTGTTCCAGGGTGTAGGGAGCCTCTGGGTTATGTATCTGTCCCTCCAGCACATCCTATTTCATTATGTGTTGAGGTTGACATCTCTCACTGTCACAGATCCGATGGATTTGGATTTCCTGGGGTGGAGCATGTCCATTACTCCTGTGTTGAACATGGCCTTGTACAACAGGCATACAACGCCTCTGTGTAGGCAGTATGTGACTGCATTCAGCTGGGGTGTCTACAGCCAGGCAGCATATGACATATATTTGAGACCCTTTATCCTCTTGGTGAGGTACCTTTGAGGTCTTTCTCACTGCTGCAGGTGTCAGGTAAGGTACATCCCAAATGAGGCATTGTACTAGATTATGGGTCTGATAAGAGAACAGTATAGGGGCACAATGACCTCTGTTGATGTAGATGTGAATCCTTTCATGATACGGTGTCCAATATAGATAGTCTTCCTAGCCTCGTTGGCAATGTGAGTGTCACATAACAGGTTACTGTCCACTTGTGTCCCTAGGTCCCTGATTACTCCTTCCATACATAATGGATTACCACCTATGTGGTAATTTGTGAGTACCTTGTTTAGTATTTGGTGAGATATTCATACTGTCCAGTGTCTTCAGGACGGCTGGGTGGGGTTCCTGTGTGTGAGAGTGTGATCTGTAGCATGCTACAGACTGTACAGCAGTTTTGCCTACGGCTAGTTGCACATGGGTGGTCTCCGATGCTTCGTGCTTTGTCAGTTACCTGGACGTGTGGGTGTCTGTGCTGAATATGGATACTCCCCCTCCTTTTATGTTTTGGTCCAGGTTTTGGGGCCATAACGCATGATATGAGGTATAACCTGGTAGTGCTGGTGTGCTGTCAGGAGCCTTGCTGCAGGTTTCTGTCACTGCACGGACATCAATGTTCTCCATACTGGGGAGGGCCTCAGGAGCATGCATATTGAGGTTTACACGTCTGGCATTGGTCAGCATTACCCTTATGTTTCTTTCCACTTATGTTTTCTAGGGTGGTGGGTTAGTCTTTTCAGCCTTGCCTACGAAAGGCTCTATGGAGGTGGCAAAAGCCTTATCCAATATCCAGACGCCCAGGGGTAACAGGTGCAAGCCATCCCTGGAACAGCAGTGTGGCTTGTCAAGCATGACATCCCAAGCAGACAGACATTGGATCCCCTTGGAATGACACCAGTAATTGTGCCAATTGTTAAAGCTGATCATTCTGTGTTTGTACTGTAGCATCATTCTTGGTGAGGGTAGGATGCTGCAAACGGTCAGTGTCATACCGGCCTGGACTTCATAATCGGAGAGCTCATCTATGTCTCTTTTCATGTAGTCCGGGGAGGTACATCTCAGGTCATTCACGCCAGCATGGACAATGACTGCATCATATTTCTACTTACTTTGGGGTGACCTGCATACTTCTGTTATGTGGTGTATTGTAGCAGCCTACAGGCAGCTTACTGTACCCTTCCCTTGTTCAGTCTGGTGAGTGGGACAGCAGTGTGTCTGACTATGGAGTCACCTGTTACAACTGTATCAGGCATGTTGTTTCTCCTTCTGGCCTGTGACTGTTTGGCACACCAGCTTTGTGTACTATGTGTTGCATGGGCTATGTTTGGAGGTAGTGGTTGCTTGGGTGTCTGCTTTGGAGGCCTCTGTTGATGTGGTGTGTTTGTAATTAGGGCCTCCGGGAATGTTTTTCTGTGTTTATGTGTTTGGTTTGCAGTTGTGTGTGGTTACCTTCTCCTCCTGACTAGTTTTGACAGTACTGAGTTGAGGGAGCTCAGCCTCCGGTTTGGATAAATGGTTGCATCTCTCACATATATTTGTATTTCTTGGGGGGAGTTGAGGGTTGTCTGTGTACTTGGGGCAGGTGTAACATTGCCTCAAGATTCACAGATTCATCTTGTTGTAGCTGGCCTTAGTGGATTGTATGTGTGGACATATTTTATTGCCATACTACTGATCAGTGATTACTTCCCTTTTTATGTTTGCTCTATCATGTAGTAGCTTCCTCATTCTCTTGCATGGTTTGGTAATGGCTGTAGTCCACCATGCCAGATGCCTGCGTGTATGGCATTGTGTCTTGGTTTTATTTGGGATTGCATAATCCAAGCATTCCTGACTGTGTTCATGGAATGCCTGTATAACAGGTTCTGTGGTGTGTCCCATATTTTGCACCTGCACAGGGCCTTTAATGGATTCCACATCAGTTTGGAGGAGTGAAACTTTTGCTGTACACATGTTTTTCACCGTGGTTTTCTGGCCAGGGACTGTGGTCAGGATGTGTATATCCGGTGTGATTACTCTATGGTCTGGTCTTACCAGTGAGGGATGCACTTCTCATCTTGCCATCCAATATCCATGTTGCTGATTATCACATCCAGTATGCTTACCCCTCTTGTGGGAGTGGTATGTTGTTCCTGGGCATTTTGGTTTATGGATTCTAGGAACTTTTGTCCTACAGTGTTGGAGCTAGTATAATGCTCCCAGTCTATGTTTGGGTATTTTCAGTCACCCAATATAATGTGGTTTGGAGGGCTTGATATATTCATGTATTCCAACATAGGCCAAGTGCAGTTCCTGGTGTTAGGACGGTAGTCTGTAGCAGGCTATAAACTGGGAGGCAGTTTTAGCCACTGTTACTTGACCATGGCTAGTCCATGCTGCTTCTTGTTGTGGTACTAACATGGGGGTGTGGTTATCCTTGACAATTATTGCTAGTCACCCTCCTTTAGTAGCTTGTTCCATGTTTTGAGTCTGTACAGCACAGTATGAGGTGTAACCTGGTAGTGTTAAGGTGCTGTTGTGAGCCTTGACCCAGTTTTCTGTTACAGGACAGATATCAACATTCTCCATACTGGGGGAGTTTAGACTGCATGCATCTTGCTGTTTAGACTTCTGGCATTGGGTAGCATTACATCTAGGTTATTATCCCTTGTGATACCTATGGAGGTGGGTTTGTGTTTTGAACCTTGCCTATTCAGGGCACGCTATGGGTAAAAACAGCCTTTGCCAGTATCCATAAGGCCTGGACTGATAGGTGCATGCCACCCCTAGCAGGTGGAGCATCATGTCATGCTCAGCATGTCATCCCAGGCTGGCACACATTGGATCCCCTTTGACTAACTGCAATACTTCAGCCAATTATTGCAATTGATCATCTCATCGTCATATTGTGGCATCATGCTTGGTGAGTGTAGGATGTTAGTCAGCGTCATCAAGTGTGCATATACTACATGGTGTTACATTGCTTAACACATGGCATTCATGCCTCAGGTGGTGCTGCAGGGCTGCCTCTGTCGGATGCACATACTACACTCCCTGTACATGTTTGAGAACAGGTTATGTCATTTTAGGCATCCCTGTTATTATATGAGTGAGTCAGAGAGGGGTATCATTCCCAGGGTTCCTACTGAGCTAGTGTATGTGCTATGCATTGCCTCTTTGCCAAGGCCAGGGCATACTGGGAACACCTCCTTCTGCCTACTGGGGCAGGCTGAGGTTGTTCCTCCTCCGAGTCACACTCTGCCTGTGATGGCCTTGGCAATGGTGGGGGGGCTGTTTGGCCCGGCCCTATGCTGGTCCTGCTGCAGCTGTTTTCGCAAGATCATATTATGTAGCATAGCACATACCATGACAATTTGGGTACATGTAGTTGGTGAGTACTGCAAGGCTCCACCAGATGTGTCCAGACACTGGAACCGTGACTTGAGCAGCCCAAACACACGCTCTATTACATTACATGTTTGTGCGTGTGTTCATTCTGGCGTTCCTGTTCAGGTGTGTGTGTGCGTTTCTGATGGGTGTCATCAGCCATGGCTCCAGTGAATAACCTGCATCCCCCACTAGGTGTCCATGTAGGATGTCCCCATTGGCAAATGTCTGGTACAGCTGCGTCAAATGCCAGATATGGGAATCATGGTAGCTCCCAGGGCATCCAGCACACACATTCATTATTATGCCCTGGGCATCACACACGACCTGGCAATTGATGGAGGGGAAGCCCTTGTGGTTAATGTAGGCCCTACCCCACTCACCGGCTGGTGCTTTGATGCGTATGTGCGTGCAGTCTATTGCACCCACTACCTCAGGGTATTCCGCTATTTGCTGGAAGAGACGCATATTGCTGGCCAATACCTCACGGGCATTGGGGAAATATACATGATCACCGACATATGCTGACATGGCATCCAGGAACTGGTGCAGTACCCTGCAGGCTGATACCTGTGATATCCCCATCATATCACCAGTTGCTCTCTGGAAGGTACCTGTTGCTAGTATTCTTAGGCCAACACATACCTTGGTTTCCACTGGGATGGGTTCCCCTCTGTTGGTTCTGTGTGTGAGGCATGGCTTGCACAGCTCAACAATTTGCTGCAGGAGGTCTCTGTCCACTCTATAGCGCTCCACTATCTCCAGCTCATGTAACCCATGGTAAGTGACCCTGGGCCTGTACACTCTTCTCCGTCTCCTCACTGTGGGTTGTCTGGCACCATTTGCATTGTCACCACCCTCAGCAAGTAGCCTATGTCTCCTTATGACAGCTATGGCAGCCCCTAGCATTTCTGCTCTGAGTTCAGCTTTTTCAGTTGTCACTTCTAATAGCTTACTCCTGTTTTGCAGTGTCTCTTGAGAGAAACATCCTGCACTGCTGTTTGCAGAGTTTTAAGTACTTGGCTGGGCTACTATTCTGCCTGTGTAATTGCCTGCTTCTAATTGTTTTCACCTGCTAGCTCCAGCAGTATTACCTGCTAGCTTCCTACTAATTCTATTGCTTCCTGTTTCCTTTCTGTTTCCTCAGGGGGGAGCAATGCGCATACCAGCAGAAACACGCTCACAGTGGCTTACATGTGCGCACACATGCTTACTGGGTTCAGAATCTACTTATTCGGGTTACAACGCATGCACACCAGCGCAAACAGTCTTACAAGTCTGCCAACAGGCTCCCACATGCTCAGTCTGCCTTACACGCACACACACTGCCCTACTCACGCCTCATGGCGCGCACACGTGCGCATGCACGCACAGCAAGAAACTTTGGTGTAAGCAACAGTGTACACCTTCCATTTCTTGACTTTCCCATGCTTATCTTGCGGCACTCCTCTCTCCATGATATGTGTCTGATATCTGTCATGTAAGACTGACCTCCAATGAACTGCATTTCTTTCTGCCATTCCCCCCTGTGATGTCACCTATCTCCTACTCTATTCCTCCCACTTATGTATCCCTTGCACTACTCAGAATGTGCTCATTTGCTATGTGACAGTGGAATTCAGTATCCTAACACTCATTTACATCAGATTGCCTACTAATGCTTAGTTACATGTCTTAGACTCAGCTTCCCCCCTTAGAAGCCACTAAACGGTGGCCATGTTGTTTTTGGTCTGCTGGTCCCTGCATTGTAAATCCATGTATTGCATAAAACCCTCATTTGTGGGTTTATAACCTTCATTTTTATGTTTTATATAGCGCAGCCCGAAATATTTCTCACCTTGCCAATGGCCACATATTTGGCCATTGGCTTGCTGCCTGACACATATGCACCCTTTATTTGGAGCTGACATGGCTCCATTGTCTTATTTGCAGAAACGTACTCAGTTGTCAACTGAGTACATTTCTGCAGCTAAAACAGCTCTTACACGGGCTGCTTTGGGCTTCCTGGATCACTAATCTACTTCATTTGCATGCCTTTTGGCTGCAAGTGAGGTGATTAGCATATCCACGCTCACTCCGTGTAAGAGACGTTTTAGCTGGTCTCTTACACGGAATTTCGGGCTGTTCCTGGATCGCGAGGGCTGCATGGAGTCTTACACTACTCTTAGACTCCGTGCAAGCCTTCGTGAATCCTGCCCATTGTCTGAAGCTCAAATGTTTTTCATCAATCCACAAACGATTTGCCATAAAACCACACATTTATGGGAAAATGACTTAAAATATGAGGTACAAATGTGGACACTGTGAAATTCTGGAGAGTTGATAACACAACAGTAGAGAAAAGTAAAAAAAAACTAATACACCACATCCTGGTCTTAAACAGCATAAATCAATTGGTTTTTGAAAAACTAATAAAGATAGTATGACAAAAAATGCTTGCTGAAATTGTACCCATCTAAGAGAAGATAGACATTTTAAGGGTGGGATTAGAGCATAGCAATAGAGGGTTATTCCAGATTAATAATTGCTGCTATTTTTCTGGATATTTGTTCTATGCCTTTTAGGTAGCTGCATCTGATATCTCTTAATTGGCATGTTTAGCTAGGTCTGTATTTTTTAATATTAGTGATATTTTTAAGCAGACTAATTTTATGTACTTAATCAGTTACATTTGATAGAATTTGTATTTAGATTATGTAGGGTTCCAGCTATATTAAGAGTTGTTTGAATTCATGCATTGCCATGAGTGGTGATTTGTGTATTTTGAGATACTAGCTAGCTTCATTTTGCGTTGCATTTTTTAGCGGGACAATCAAATGTTGACATTAAGCACTTTTTAATGTGATTCTGCCAGACCTTGTTGATGGCCTATGTCAACAAGCAGCCTTCATTTCAGAGCTGGATGGAGGGTGTTTTTAAGTGGACTATGATTGTGCAGGTATGTCATTAATTTTGGAGGGGTATGTCTTTTTATTTTGTGGCATATGTTTGTGGAATTATTGTATTGGGAATGTATGTACCCTGTAGGTTTATCTATAGCAGAGATGGTTTAAAGGTGCAGGAGCGTATGTGTACCTTTATATTACAGAATTATGTAGCAATTATACTTTTTTACAGAAACACCAAACCTATGAAGTACGCAAACATAACATTAGGATCAGGTCTATATAAAACATAATTATTGCTGTTTCTGTTATTAACTCATAGCTACATATGCACGCTCAATGTTTCAGTACAATCACAGTGGCCCTTTACATGTGATAAAGGTCATGTTTTTAAAATAATTAAAACTGGATTGAGGTTCAGTTTAAATCCAGCATAGGGCAGTGTGTGGTGCCTTTTGTTTCTTGTGTTACCCACAGAGCACCTATCTGTGAACTGCAGAAGGTAGTGTGAGGATTGCAGTCAGCAGATGGTGACAGCTGTGAGAGTTATTGATTTCATATCCCTCATAGGACATATGTTGCAACAAACCCTGTTACAACAGTAAATGTATGAGGTTATCACAGCAACATGTCAATATTGGTCCTGTGTTTATGTCTCCAGCCACAACTCTGTCAATATTGCACATATGTCATGCAGTAAGAGGTGCATATGTGCTGTACACCATATTTATTGACATCATATCTGATAAGCTAGTGAGATATCAGACTGCTACACTTGTTATGTATAGTAGGGGTTATATTTGATGACATAACCTGGACATTCTGTGGTTGTGTTTACAGTACTGAGTTCTGTGTACTTATGGTGATTGTCGACAGTGTGTGTATTGTTAATATTTACCTTGGCCCGTGTACAGACTGTGGTAGATGTCACTGTTCTTGGTCCTGTTCTAGCTGATGTTACATGCTGCTCCACTGCATGTTACCCTATTGGCTTACATGTTTGTAGGTCCAAACACACACATGTCCCATACCACAGACAGGCATCAGACCACACTGTGTAGTGGCCCAGTATATGTAGGTTTAGTGTGTGAGTGGCACATATGAGGACGGTGTTGAACAGATAGTCAATATACCGTAATATTACACTAGCTTACCATATGTGGCTGTGGCTGTGTTCACATTGGTTGTGGTTATGCACTTTCACACAGGTGTCTGTTACTCTGAGCTGTGACATGCCTGTAGAGCCTGCTATATATGCAGGTACATGTATATTCTTCCATAAGAAATGTAGGCCAGTGTTGAGCCAGTCTGCATGTAGCCTACACAGTGCTTTGTTACATGCCTAGCAGCTTAGTGCACTTACCCAGTGAGATGTCATGTCCAGATACATGCTAGATGTACTGCTGCTGGGCCACCGTAACAGTCATGTATGTCAGACAAAGCAATGGGATGCTGTACAGATGTATGTCACTAACTAGTGGGTAGTATGTGGCCATGGCACCTCTGTGCCAGTGGTTATTATGTGTTAGGACAGACAGGGCTGTGTGAATGCATAACCTATGGGGGCAAATGTATACCAGTAGTTACGTAATATACCCATCTACATGGCTGTTAACATCCACATTGTCAGGCGTGGTCCACATGTCTTGCACTAATGGGTTCTGTGTATACCTCTGGACTGCCCAGAGTGTGTCAGTCTGTCCACATATATTGGCCATATCTCTGCTGTAGTCCACAGGAGCATTACTGTGCTAGCAATGGTACTGTAATATGATGTCCTTAAGATGTCTGTCAGTAGCCAATGGCACACATTTTAAAAGCAGATGTGAACTTCCACACACACCATGTCTGTGAAGACAATCCCTATAATAGTAGCAATAGTCTACAAATATACCTGCAATACATACCTGACATCCCCTTGAACTAAGAGGTTGGGACTATTGGGGTTGAGGTAGGGCTCCACTCCATCTTCAGGACATATGGTGAACATATATATATATATATATATATATATATAAAATTATCCTTAGATATGTATATATATATATATATATATATATATATATATATATATATATATATATATATATATGTATATACACATATACATATCGATATACATAGATGGATATGTATATGTACATATATATATATATATATATATATATATATATATATATATATATATGTGCACACACATAAACACTCAGATATATACATATACAGAGCAATATATGATTACACATTTACAGATAGAGATACATATGCACATATAGGTTCATAGCTTCATAGGCAGGTACTAGGCTATCGGCCCAAGGGCCTACGTAAGCCTAGCCAACAAGGTTCTCTGGCTTACGCCACCCAAGAAAGTTATTTTCCTGTGCCACTGTCGAGCAGAGACACAGTAGTGATCCCCAGGGTGATTTCCTATTTCCCATCCACTCATCAAGATTTTTCTTAAAGACTGCTAATGAAGAACTTTGCTTGACATAGATGGGCAGCCTGTTCCAGAGTATGGGAAGTCTCTGGGACAGGAATCTATCCCTCCAGCATGTCCTGTTTATTGTGATGACAAGGTTTAGGTCCATAGAGCGTGTAGCTCAGATGTACGTATGGATATATATGTATATATTGACAGTAGTAGGTATATCAGAATAGATATGTATGCACATATAGTTATAGATATCTACATATATACCAACATAACTAGGCATATCTGTACACATAGGATGTGCATACATATATAGCTATATATACATATATCTATATATACATATACGTATATCTATATATACATATATCTATATATACATATATGTGTATATATATATATATATATATATATATATATATATACACACACACACACACACACACACACACACACACATATACATATTGACATACATAGATGGATATGTATATGTACATATATATATATATATATATATATATATATATATGCATAAACACTCAGATATATACATATACAGAGCAATATATGTCTACACATATACAGATAGAGATACATACGCACATATAGGTTCATAGGTTCATAGGTAGGTACTAGGCTATCGGCCCAAGGGCCTACATAAGCCTAGCCAACAAGGTTCCCTGGCTTAAGCCACACAAGAAAGTTATTTTCCTGTGCCACTGTCCAGCAGAGACACAGTAGTGATCCCTGGGGTGTATTTCCTATTCCCCATTCACTCTTCAAGATTTTTCTTGAAGAGTGCTAATGAAGAACTTTGCTTGACATAGATGGGCAGCCTGTTCCAGAGCATGGGAAGTCTCTGGGACAGGATTCTATCCCTCCAGCATGTCCTGTTTATTGTGGTGGCAAGGTTTAAGTCCCTAGAGTGTGTAGCTTGGATATACGTATGGATATCTACGTATATATTTACAGTAGTAGGTATATCAGAATAGATATGTATGCAGATATAGTTATAGATACAACATATATACCAACATAACTAGGCATATCTGTACACATAGGATGTGCATACATATATAGCTATATATACATATATCTATACCTATATATATATGTGTGTGTGTGTGTGTGTGTGTGTGTGTGTGTGTGTGTGTGTGTGTGTGTGTGTGTGTGTGTGTGTGTGTGTATATATATATATATATATATATGATATATATATATATATATATATATATATATATATATATATATATATATATATACAGAACACCCAAGCGAAAGAAATGACGTATATAGTAGACGACCCAACCCTGAGCTACAAATATATGAAAAACAATTTAGTCCGGCAGCAACTTGTATGTTTAAGAAATTGCTGCTGTAAAGCAACCAAGTGAAGCTAGAGAAACTGGCAGCTTGAATAGGAATATATCCTCGGTAGAACTGCAAAGTTTAGTGCTTTAAAAATGACTAACACATTTATATAACAAAGCCGTGGCTTCAAACCAATAAATTCAATTCAAATAGTTGTAGATAAATGTCTGTTTCCTTTCAACACAATGTCTCAATCCAGTAAAAGCAAATATTTGAAACAAACGGTTGCCGTTGTCAAAATGCTGAAACAGACCATGCGGTTCAATGTCAAGCTTAACCAACGCTCTACATATGTCGATATATATATATACACATATACATATCGACATATGTAGATGGAAATGTATATGTACATATATATATATATATATATATATATATATATATATATATATATATACACACATAAACACTCAGATATATACATATACAGAGCAATATATATCTACACATATACAGATATGGATATATATGTATATATTGACAGTAGTAGGTATATCAGAATAGATATGTATGCACATATAGTTATAGATATCTACATATATACCAACATAACTAGGCATATCTGTACACATAGGCTGTGCATACATATATAGCTATATATACATATATCTATATATACATATACGTATATCTATATATACATATATCTATATATACATATATCTATATATACATATATGTGTGTGTGTATATATATATATATATATATATATATATATATACGCACACACACACACACACACACACACACACACATATACATATTGACATACATAGATGGATATGTATATGTACATATATATATATATATATATATATATGCATAAACACTCAGATATATACATATACAGAGCAATATATGTCTACACATATACAGATAGAGATACATATGCACATATAGGATCATAGGTTCATAGGTAGGTACTAGGCTGCCGGCCCAAAGGCCTACATAAGCCTAACCAACAAGGTTCCCTGGCTTATGCCACCCAAGAAGGTTATTTTCCTGTGCCACTGTCGAGCAGAGACACAGTAGTGACCCCCGGGGTGTATTTCCTATTTCCCATCCACTCATCAAGATTTTTCTTGAAGAGTGCTAATGAAGAACTTTGCTTGACCTAGATGGGCAGCCTATTCCAGAGTATGGGAAGTCTCTGGGACAGGAATCTATCCCTCTAGCATGTCCTGTTTATTGTGGTGACAAGGTTTAGGTCCCTAGAGCATGTAACTTGGATGTATGTATGGATAGCTACATATATATTGACAGTAGTAGGTATATCAGAATAGATATGTATGCACATATAGTTATAGATATCTACATATATACCAACATAACTAGGCATATGTGTACAGGTAGGATGTGTATACATATATAGCTATATATACATATATCTATATATACATATATGTGTATGTATATATATATATATATATATATATATATATATATATATATATATATATATATATATATATATATATACACATATACATAGAACGAAAGTTCAATAGTCTGAATCCACAATCACCGAACACACTTTAATGAAAGTGCTTTCATCGAAAAAACGCTTTTGTTAAAGTGTGTTAAAAAATACATTACATTTATGTTTTTCCAGGGGGGCAAGCCCCCCTGCACCCCCCACCCCCCCACTACTTTAATATTCTCACTGCGAGGTCACACTACAGTGGGGAAAATTGAATTTTCCCTTATCCCCACTGTAGTGCGATCTCCATAACAAACTTATTGAAAGTGCTTCTTCTGTGAAAAACACTTTCGCGCAAGTATGCCCAGCTGAATCCATTTCGGTGATGTTGCCATTCAAGGATCCTGGATCCATATGGATCCCAGAATGGCAACATCACCAAAACAGATTCATCTGGGCATACTTGCGCGAAAGTGCTTTTCACCGAAGAAGCACTTTCGCGTAAGTATGCCTGTTGCGGAGATCGTTCAATAGTCCTAGATCCATACATATATATATATATATATATATATATATATATATATATATATATATATGTGTGTGTGTGTGTGTGTGTGTGTACATACGAAGATATGTACACATGGCCATACAATATGTTGCACTATACAGATGTGTATACAGATATATGTATGAGTATACATGTGTATGTACATGTAGGCATCTATCAACCTATTAAAGGTATATAACCATATTCTGCCATGTGTAAACCTCATGGTTGTGTATACCCTCCCAGATGTATCTCACCATATATATCTATGTGCACATTATGATAAAAGAGTATGTGATGCAACAGTCATATTAATAACAAGGAATACACAATTTTGGAAGTAAAGGCAATTGTTCAATACTACTCAATATGTGTACTGACAGCTATATTGGTAAAACAACAGCTGTCTTTACAGTGGTCATGGCATAGTGGTTAAGTGTTGTGACTTGAGTGTACAGGGTCCTGGGTTCAAGACCTGCAAGGGCTGTTCATTTTGTTGCTGGGCAGAACAAGGGTTGTCAGATACAGAGTGGTTAAAGCAGTTTTGAGCAGCTTTAAGTGGGTTTGCACGGATTTGCACAAAGCTAAGCAGTGCTAAGCTATGGGTAAATGTGCGGGCACTTATACAGTGTAGGCTTTGCCTACCAGTGCGCAAAGCAACTTAGCTGTTATATTGAAGCAATGTTGATACCTGATAAGCATGGCTTAGCCCTGTTAACCAGATCACACCACCCAGTCTGATAACATAGCAGGGTAATGACATCTGTAATAAGTGTATGTAATGCCATGTACAATACATGCACCTATGTGCTGTCATTACAGTAGCAAAGGGTGTGAGTGTCATATGTTTGACACAGATGTATATCAGGCCTGTATAGCACTGTTATCTGTGTGAATGTGTTACATACAGGGGTAGTAGCCCAGGGTACGTGCTGTCACACTGGCATGTAGTGTATCATGGCAGTACTACTGTTGACAGTGCTTACCCAGGCAAGAGCAGAGTGCTAAATGTAGTACTGACAACAGGCACACCTGCAGGCATGGCTGGACACTGAAGCCTCCCTGTTGTATCCCTGGTGTGTGAGCTGTGTCACAGTATATACCCCTTACTGGTTAATGATCCGACATGTGGAATGTAACTGTAGACTACCGTCTGTGCAGCACATGTTAGTGAGGGCTTCTGACATGTAGTTATGGCATATATATTGTTGCCAAAGTCTATCTGTCAACACACTCATCCTACTGCATAGCTACTTCCAAGCTGATGACTGTCAGTCCCTGCACAAATGTGCAGATGGCAGATATCCAGCTGGGATATGTACAAGTGACCTAAGCTTGATTGACACTGACATGTCTGCCCAGCTGTGTAAGAACTGGCACATATAGGAGATGTCACCCTGTATGCAGAACATGCCACAGGTATCTCCACTACACTACCACAGTCAACAGAACATGCTTGGGTACAGGTCTCCATCACAGACACTAACCATGTGTTGTAATTCATGTTGCATACATGTCAACTTGATCACCTCAGTGGCCATGTGCAGGAGGCACCTGAAGGATTGGCTGATGCATGTCATTCTCACCCTGAGGGTCACCACAGTAGTGTCTGTTGATAGATTGCCTGCTGCCACCTGACAGGTGGCAGGATACCACTGTATGCACAACCCCTACACAACCCATCTCCCCTTGGACAATAGCTAGGTACACAGCTATGACCACTTACAGCATTGCACCCCTGTACTGACACATGTGTACATGTGCATGACTGATTATGGCAGTGTCTGTGTGTTAGCACACCTGTACTTGGGAATTCCATGAGAGCCTTTACAACCAATTCAACACCCATTGCCATAGTCAGTTGTGGCTGCTGCTGTATGAGACATTACATGTACCCTGTTAAGCTCCTCCCCATACCAGCTACATGAGCCTTGCAGTACCAGCACAACAGTGTTGTACAAATGGGTTGATAGGCATGGGATACCCATTGTGTTCTGGCATGTGTGTGTAGTTGTGCATGTCTGTATATCTGTAGGGTACAGCATTCTGAGGCCACATACTCCTATTAAAATACCCATTGCCACACGGTAGTACAGATAGTGTTGTTGCTGCCCATAGGTGAGGCATGACAATGCAACACCCTACTACGTGTGTGGCATGTGTATTAGATGCATATCCCTGTAGTACCACTGTTGGGGTTACTATGGGTTGTATCGCAGTCACGGCCAATGTGTAATGGTGGGTATGGCAGAGTGTCATCATGGGTTTCAGGGAGTACAATATCAACTGGGGGATGTGGGTGCTGTGTACACTGTCCTTACACCAAGGTACACCCAGTTTATGCCCCATGTACCAAGGTATGTTTACCACTTTCACCATCAACCATACAGGTAACATGCACCACAATCCAGGCCATTTATGCATGTGCTGTGTGCAGCCTACCTGTAAAACATTGGACACACAGTCAAGTTGGTTAGCAGCGATAGGCCCTGGTATCTCGGATGTGTGTCTGCCTGTTATTTGTCTGTTAATGTGTATATGAAGGTATGTCACACCACATATTGTCCATATACACCCATTACATCACCCATTAACATACTGTACATGTCTGGGGATGTTCTGCATGTAACATGTAAACTGGGACACACCTCACCCTAAATGCTGTGGGGTGTGTGCAATGTTAGCCACACACTTCAGTATCACCACATAGCTAGGTAGGGGTCTAGTCCCAGTGTTGCCAAGTAACAGTGTGCATGTATGTGGATGGGTCTACATCAGGTTGCAGGGTATACACACCTCAGCAGGTCACCTGCCCATGTGGCACAGGCAATAACCATTTTAGTAAACTGTGACATATGTTCAACTGTACCCCAGATACGCCACAGCCATGATGTCACCACAGTGCCATACCCCATTGTGGAATATGACTGCAGACCATCTTCATGCTGACACATGTACACCTACAACAT
Source organism: Protopterus annectens (assembly GCF_019279795.1). Classification (NCBI taxonomy): domain Eukaryota; kingdom Metazoa; phylum Chordata; order Ceratodontiformes; family Protopteridae; genus Protopterus; species Protopterus annectens. The sequence continues at coordinate 1,458,514,248 of NC_056746.1, read as the reverse complement.
AAATGGATAACATTATAAGGACCTCAATCAACCAGTGTTACTAACAGCTATAACGCAGCATTGCTGGATGACTACACTACCTGCCATATATGCATTACACTTTACTCCTTACAACATGTTACACTGCAGTACTGTGGCAAACTGTAGTACAGTCACCATGTGCATCAGAACCATATTAGCCTGTCTGTGCAGTGATGGTATGGATGACAGGGAAGTGGCACAGGTATCATCATATGCATAGGGCATCCTTGTGCTGACACATGTACACCTACAACACAAATGGATAACATTATAGAGACCACAATCAACCAGTGTTACTAACAGCTATAGTACATCATTGCTGGATGGCTATGCCACCTGCCATATATGCATTACACTTTACCCCTTACAACATGTTTCACTGCAGTACTGTGGTACACTGTAGTACAGTCACCGTGTGCATCAGAAGCATATTAGCCTCTCCCTGCATTGATGGTATGGATGACAGGGATGTGGCACAGGTATCATCACATGTACAGGGTGTGATGTTGGTTTGCCAGAGCCTGAGGGTGGGCCATACATTTGACACCATGTGTTTGGGTGAGGGGTGTACTGCGGTGAGCTGGGCATAGTGCTGTGTGTATGTATGGGGTTGCCCTAGGTGTGTTTGTATAGTGTGTAGGTATGCATGCACACAGTTCTGCCATGTGGCTGCCCTATACAGGTGTTTATGGGCAGCTGCAGACCATGCCTGACAGGGTGTGCAGTTCGCTGCCTCCGGCCATGGACACATAAATAGTGCCTGCCAGGGGTTCCATGGGCACGTCCAGGTATGGACCTCGATGTGCTACTCTCACCTGCTGAAGACAAATGTCCACTGGTACCAGGCCCTTCCTGGGACTGGCCAGGACCATGTGCACATGGCCTGCTGTGATGTGGTGTAGACAGCACCCCCCTGCACTGCCGGGGCTGGTACTGCCACTATGGGAGCCCCTTGGTGTCCTAGCATGTCTATGTTGACTGCCAGCTGTTGGTGTTGCTGGCCTATGTCCACGTGGCCATCGCCGCACCCCCACCACATGTTCAAGCATGGACACACCTTGGCCGATGAGGGCCATCATCTCACCATGCCGTCTATCCCTGAGCTCATTATAAGCAATGATGGCACCAGACAGTTCATGGATGTTGTCGCTTACAGATGTGAGAGCAGCCCTCTTCAGCCTCATGCCCTGTCTGGTGTAATGTTCCATACGTGCCTGCGCTGCCATGATAGCCTGAAACATGCACCTGCTGGTACCAGCTATGTCACCTCTGCCAGGAGCATGATGTCCAGCAGCCCTACCACGAGCACCCTGGGACATCTGCCTATGTGGTGCCCTGCCAGACATCTGGCTATGCCTGCTGCAACTGGATAGAGTAGGCATGGTTACCACACTTTCCTGTGCACTGCTACCAAACACCAGCTGTCCCTCCACTATGGCCACTGGTGATGGGGTATATATAGGCACTGAAACTGTGTGCAGGTTTGGGGTGGCTAAATGGGGGATGTCAAATGATGACGCAGTGTCAGCTCCTGACAACCCCACCTGTGCCTCAACAGTACTATCATCGTCTTCGGTGTCTGTATGGACACCAACATCAGATTGCATGTAGGAGGGACCCTGACCCACCTCGCCACCTGTGGGGGAAAACAATAAATGCACTTTAAAACCTGTACAGCATTGCCTACTAACAGTACACACATGTATATATACACACACACACACACACACACACACACACACACACACACACACACACACACACACCTCCATAATACCTATGTGTCCATGGCTTTACAGACAGTTCCACGTATATATCCATGTGGTACCCCAGCCTGCATCACACATGTTAACATACACACATTGATACCACTCATTAACATATCAGTCCTCTAAATGCCTACACAAGTGGTCACAACACAAGACCTGTTACTACATTACCTGCCTGACCTGTGTGTAGTGGCTTTAGCTGGCCTCACTGCTGTCATTCGGTATTCACCCTGTGTATGTCCGGACATCATGAGCATGACCCCTATATGTGTGGGCTACTATGTTCTATCCATAATATCATGCACTGGTGTGTCATGTGTATGTAATTCTCAGTACATGCCAGATATGCTGCTCATTCATCCTATCATGTGACAACTGTAATATTCGGATACAATCCCTGGTGTTGACTAATACTTCCCCAATGCATGTGTAGTGCTGCATACGTGGGTTGTAGGTGACCTCTCTGCTGAATGCGATATTAAGGGTGTACCTGGTGTATACCTTCCCTCTCTATACCTGTTCCATGCTACAGACCATATTATACTATCAGCTGTCCTGTGATTACACACATGACAAGTATTCCTGGTGTGTAATGTGGCAGTCCATGTACATGTACTGCATATACCAGAGGAAGGTACTGCTGTATGAACACTCCACAATCACACATGTGCATACATGGCCAGCCACACAAACACACACACACATGCACACAAGCATCCTACATGCATCAACCTCCCTCCACTTCACTAGAGTGACCCTACAGACAAACTAACTACCCACCAGGACGTACACACACACACACACACACACACACACACACACACACACACACACACACACACACACACACACACACACACACACATACAGGTGAGGTTGCACAATGATAGCATACACAGTCCTCCTATTACCCCTCTATCAACATGCATAATATATGGTACCCGACAGCATGCAGTGCAGCTATAGTCAATCCATGCTAGCAACAGTATACATGTGTGTGATCCATGTGCTGTGTCTCTAAGGTGAAGCCCCTTCTGCTGGATACCACTGCGCCCATGAGCACGGTATTTCTGTGCATCTGTTCTGCACCATGCCATGTACTGTGCGCTGCAACTCACAGGTGTACAGCCCATTGCTAAATATTAAACTACTGTGTTAGATATGTCATCTTTAATTCTCACAGCCCCTATGTTTTCCAGCAACACATACCTGGTATAATATGTGGGCAGATGTCATTTGTGAATGCCTGATGTCTGATGCACAGCTTTCAACATCAGTGGACCATGTATGACTAATCCAATACCCTTACACTGACAACCATCAGAGCATACAATGGCTATGGAGGGTGTACATACCCTTATCGATATGACGCACCCATCCTTGATCTGCCATGGGACCACATCACCGCATATCTTAGCAGTACATGAGCCCGATAGGTGACATATGTCCTGTACTTTCACATGCTGTGTCTACGGAATGTGTTAGGTGTGTGGATGCTGACCATGATGCATACACACCATGTGGGCATATGTGTGCACACCCTTATCATGACGGTTCATCGCACCTCTTGTGTGTACTACAGCAGTCATTACTCTTGGCAGGGGTATACCAGTGTGGGCTATCTGCATTTGCCAGTGTATGTTCAGTCTGCCCTACATATGTCACCCTATTCTGCATGATTGCAAGGTCTACTCATGTGCACATCCCTTGGTGTTCACGCACTGCCATCACTATTGCTGTAGGAGTAGGGGTACAGCTGCCAAAGGTCCTGAACCTGACTACGTGCAGGTACAGCCATTCTTTGCATCCTTAGGATCCCTGCTGCAGTGCACCGGTGTGTCATGCTGACACCCCTCCCCCTCCGTCAACCTTTTTGCAGATGCATGATAAGTAAGCCCTACACATGTGTCACTTTGCAGTGTCCCATACACTGAACACTACATGTTACAGCCTAGTCCCAGCTGATAATGTGGACCACTGTAATGCCTTATGCCATAGTGTATCTCCGCAGCAGTTCCCATTGTCCTACAGGTATATACACTGGTGTCGCACTGTATATAGGTGTTGTTCGAAACATGTCCCTACTGTAGGCCATGTCTCCCACCATTATGTTACTCCCTGTGGACACATTCCATAATGACAGGATGCTAGTTATCATGCTGGTGTCTGATATACCCTTCCAATACCCTGTCGTGATCACCCCTGTGATGCCGTGCATTTCGTAGCAACAATACATGCACATGTACAGCATGTATTCTGGGCAGGTGTGTTAGATGTGTGCATGGCATATAGCATAATCATTATATGCCTGGTTTATTGGCAGGCATCTACATAAACCATACTCACCAGTTATAGGCTCCTGCCTTGGTGGTATCCCAGAGGAACCTACATAAGAGGGTGAGAGATGCAAAGTCAGTGGGCACAACTGTGGCAGTGCTACAGGGTGGGTGCAGTATTACACTACATCAACAGTACATTTCCACAATACTACCACATATGGACATCTGTTTATCACTACTATGCAGTAACAAAATATGTCTATGACATGTCAGATATGCATGATCTACCTGTACCGATGTGGAAGTATATGCAACAGTGGTCTACAGATTTGTCCTGTGGCCTTACCTGTATGCTCCTCAGCCTGTGTGCGGGTGGCACCCACCTCCAAAAAGGTGTCTGGCAGTTGGTGTGTGGCCAGATGGGCAGGTGCCACGAGGCTGGTCAGGAGCTCCTCCACACATGTCAGGGGGGGGTGGATGGCATGGCCCCCCCTGTGGTGAGGTGATCCCCCCAGACTGCAGCAGCATGCTGATGAGCATTGAGAAGCAGGTCAGAACAATGCTGCTGGACCTGCTCATAACTAGAGTTGTGCAGTCCGACATCACTGACCTTGTGGACTAGGTCATTCCACAGGGCGGTCCACTCCTGCTGATCATGGGCAGCCCAGCCAAACAAGGTTGCATGGTGATGAATTAGTCCATCCAGCAGGATGTTATTTTCTGCTGCTGAGTAGGCTGGCAGCCTTGCATGAGACATCATGCCTGAAAGACATAAAGATGGACACAGGTGCAAGCAGGTAATGCAGCAAGCTTACCGCAGTTCTTAATACACATAACTGTCACCCCCCACCATATCAGTGACAACAAACTGTACACACATCTCAATAGGTATGGCTACAGCATACCTACCAGTGGGGCAGATATTGTACTGTACCACGCTTTGTGCAATGTGTTTGTAGCCATGTTCCCTATGTGGACACTATCATTGCTGATCTGTTACAGACTACTCACCTGCATGCCATTGTCAGGACCACAATGGTTCCATATATGCCTGTGGTATGCCTGCTATGTGTGTGCTGCACATCTGACATACTGTGTTATTGTGGTTATATATGCATGCTGTTCGACATGTTCAGGGATTGTGTAGACTATTACTACCAACATATGTTCTATAACAGTGATGCAACAGCTTGTATATGTACTATTGGCCAGCAGAACCACCTCTCCAAACCCATCTGGCCATGTCACCCGGCCACATCACATATGTGTCCCACCCTGGGGCCTTCCGATGTATTGGTCCAGCAATACCATCAGGTGGAACCAACCCAGGGGATGTTGTCCCCCCAGGGGCACACACAGATATATTCCTGTCCCCTGTGGTCAGGTCCAGGGTCTGTTCCATAACAGGCTCCACAGACACATGTGAGATGTGCTACATCACTCTGAGGCACCTAGTACACATTCACAGGGCCAACATACTCCACCTGCTCAGCCTCCAGGCCAGCTACCTTCAGGACATGGACTGCTGTTGTGAGTAGCAGTGGGTGGGAGGCTTGTTCCCATTATGTCCATATTGGGGCCCATGGGGCATCCACATCACAGAACACACACACCATTCAGGGTGTTTACCCACCACATGTGTCACATACCACCCCTGTAGGCTGTCCTCTATACCTACTAATCCTGACCACCTCCACAACTATACCTGTCATACTTCACCATATTCCCATTCCATAATTCACAGACAAGGGCAATGTGGTCCCAACAAGGGGTTCACATGTGACATACTCATCCATGTTGCACACACTGACAGCTGTAGATATCTGTGTGTATTGCTATGTGTGCTGTTTCCTCACACATAGCATGCAGCACTGTGGCAGTAATATAGGGGACATGTATTTACATACATGTATGTTTGTGTCTGTGTGTTTGTATATATGTAGACATGTGCATATAGGTATATATCTATATATGTGTAGATATATGTAATGTATATATGTGCTCATATATATGTTTACTTATGGGTATCTGTATATTTGTGGACATACATGTATATATATATATATATATATATATATATATATATATATATATATATATATATTTTTTATATTATATATGTGTACATATGTACACATACACATACCTATATGTGGGGTACATTCAGATATCAGGTCCACAATCTCATAACACCTTCCTGCACAGCTGCACTGTTTTGCCTTGCTACAACACAGACAGGTGCCACATATGGACACAGCCTGACATTAGGGGGGTATATGTAGGGCCAGATTGCAGGTAACCCTATTACACACCTATGGCATTCCTGCATGCTACAATACAGATTAACCTGAGTATCCTGCAAGGGGTGGGCTATTGATCCCACGTGTCCATCATAATGGCATTACTTCCACCACGAGCTATTGGCCACATAATATACATACTTCCCATTACACAATGCACACTATGATGGCTTACATCTTATCAGTCAGTGCTGCTCTGCACGGTTGTGGGGTATGGACCACTACCCACAGGGACGGATTCTATTGTCCTTAGCAGTTGTTCAGCTGAACATCATTACAAGAACAACACCTGAAGGCACATATAAAGCATTCCACATCATCTATCTCATTATTATGAGCCAAGTATTATGGTTAATTACATACATATATACATATATACTTCACATACTTGTTCTGGGACTGCAGACTCTTCTAGAGTGTTTGGTGTTTTTCTTTTCTCTTTTTCTTCTTATACTCTCTCTCTCTCTCTCTCTCTCTCTCACTGTCAGTCTCTCTTCAGTAAATGGAATGAGCTGCTTTGCATAGATTGCAGCATGGAATTTGTAGGTGATTCACATGATTAGGTGATGGCCTCTGCACCAGTCAGTGTCTTCTACTTGCTACCTGCATGCACCATGCTGTGTAGTACTTCAAATTACCACTGTCACGGCAACCAACTACTATAAATCCGTACATGATGTGGGCATGGTCCCTTTACCTTTCCTGCATGATGGACATCCTTCCTGTGTGTGGGCATCAGTGTTACAGACAAAAGGCAACAATACTTCTTACAGGAGAACCTGCACACTCAGGCCAGCTACATATTTGTAGGAGGTTCCAGAACTACAGACAGAGTGTGAGTAGTGTTGTTGTATGCATTGTATAGCACTGGTGTTACAGGGTTTGTGTGTACATACTAGTTTAACTTGGAATGCAGTCTGTCTACATAGCTCTCAACCATGGGACTATCCTCTTGATGGCTAGAGTTGTGCCTATTATATTTTGTCTGTCCACCACACAGGTCTTGTGTCAGATATATCACTGGCAGTGTGTGTGTTGAGTGCTATCAGTACATGGCTACATCCATTTCTGTTTCTAACTTCATATTCCTGACTAAGGGTATGTTGCAGACTATCCTGTAACACCAGCAACTTCCTTAGTGTATGACAACAGTTTTACACACATGGGCCTGTGTTCCAGCCTCTGTCCTCCACCTACATTCCATGCTTTGCACATATGACATGCAGTCAGGGGTTGTTCTGTAGTGGGCTGTGATGTCATGCTGCCGTTCCTGCCATCAGTCCACTGCTGCTGTGTCCTCCACACATACTGTGGGGTTGGGGCCATATATGTGTGGGCTTCACCTACACAATACATGTGTGCCCTTATGCACTCCAGAGGCCAGTGTATGTAACAGTGGTATATGGCCCTGTATTATTGAGTCTGGGGGGATGCACCATATATAACCTAGGCTGTTACAAAATATGGGGCTATCAGGGGTAAGCTGCCTTAAGGTATCTGGATGTACATTACCATACAATCCACCTTGGGTAAATGCAGGCCTACTGCCTCCTGCCATACAGACTGTTCTGTTTGTCAGTGTGATTGTGATGGTGTCAGTTATGCCTTGTTATGTAACAGATACATCCCATTGTGTCAACTGAGGTCTTTACCCCCTAGGGATTGTGTACAGAGTGTAGATAGAGGCTGCTGGACTATACATCTGCATTACTTACTGTTGATTGTTTGGTATCCTGTGGCCCAGTCTGTCTTTACTATTGTACTACTTGAAGACCTCGGCCTGGACAGCAACATATGTAAACCATTCTAGACTACTGTATTAGTATAAGTGTTTCACAGTTGCATTACTCTGTTTATATGGATGTCAGTGTCTAAACAGCTATATGACAAGGCATATACAACTGTAATAGTACACAAATAAAGCTTTCCCATGTATCCAAACCTTTGTGTGGTGTTATATCCTTTCACCTCTCTGTGGGTATATGTTGCAGGCAACGATTGTCATTTGTATGGGTGGCTCACATGGTGTCCAGTTGGTAAGGTGGTAACTGTAAGCATAGTGGCTGTTCCATATTGTGTGCACCTTCTAAAATGTATCTTCCTATACATATCTCTGTGTATGTGTAGTTACATATATATCTATATATATATATATATGTGTGTGTGTGTGTGTGTGTGTGTGTGTGTGTGTGTGTGTGTGTGTGTGTATATATATATATATATATATATATATATATATATATATATATATACATATATATATATACATATATATATATATATATATATATATATATATATATATATATATATATATATATATATATATATATATATACACACACACACACACACACACACACTCACATACATATATGCGTGTGTGCATGTGTGTGTGTGTGTATATCTGCATATATGTGTCTGTGTATATGTATCCCAGGAATGTTGATTGCTTCCACATTGTATATTCCCTATGGGAGCCAGGGATCTGCAACAGTTGGTAGTGTATTGCAGGGCAGATGTGTTTGGCTGTGGGGGGGATGATACCTATTCATATAAAACATATGTTGTTTGTTGCCGCTCAACCCCATTAATGGTGCATGTGGACATATATGCATTTGTTATGTTCCCATTTTTATCTACAGATGTATGCCTGTATATACCTATATAGATATATATATATCTGCATATATATATATATATCTATATATATATATATATATATATATATATATATATATATATATATATATATATATAGGGATTTACTTTATAATTTCAAAATACTGAAATAACGAATTTCAGTATTTCGAAATCATAAAGTCGAACGTCCATAATCCCAACAGCACACAATCGCGAAACACAAAATCACGAACACATACACACCATACACCACACAACACATACATCATCCAACCCACACTACAACAAACAAAGCACACACAAACAAAAAAACACAAACAAACAAACAAACCTACACTACATGTATTCAGGGGGGGCAAGCCCCCCTGCACCTCCCTACTTATATATACTAACTCCGAGATCACACAGACACAAAAAGGAAGCACACACCCACACATTTCACAGTCCCTTGCACACACACAAACATCACACATATACATACATCAACACATCCAACACGTACACACATTCAGACACACTCAAATTCCCACACAAAATCCTTACAAAACACTCACTTACCTTCAATTGCACCTATATCCACACACGATACACTCCCAACACCGCACCTCATGTACCATAAGCCATAACCGCAAATTCGAGATATTCAAATTCGCGATTATGCACTTTCGCGATTTTGAGTTTTCGACTTTATGATTTCAAAATACTGAAATTCGGTATTTCAGTATTTCAAAATTATAAAGTGAACCCATATATAGACATATAGATGTAGACATATATATCTATAGATGTATGCATATGTATGTATGTGTGTGTTTATATTATATAAATATATATATATATATATATATATATATATGTGTATGTATTTATATATATATATGTATGTATTTATATATATATATATATATATATATATATATATATATATATATACATATATATATATATATATATATATATATATATATATATATCTACATATATAGATATGTATATATCTATTTAGATATTAATATATGTACACACACACACACACACATACATCTACATGTTTAAATACATTTCCTGTACTGTTGAATAACTTGGCTGGATGATATGTTTGTGAAAATGTGAGGGCTATGTATATCTGACATGGCTTAGTGGTAAATCATTTTGGCTATGGTGTGTAGGATCCTGGGTTCGAGCCTTGCAGAGGCTGTTTATTTTGTTGCTGGGCAGAAGAAGGGCCATTGGATACAGAGTGATTAAGGCACTTTTAAGCAGTTGAAAGCGAGTTTGCGTAAGTTTGTGTGGAGGTAAGCACTGCTAACTTCCGGTTACAGTTTCTTATACTCAGTTAGCGTCTAAATTGCTTAACCTGTGTAGGCATTGCTTACCCCCATGCAAACAAGCTTAAACCCGCCTACTGCTGCTTAAAAGTGCTTACTCCCGCTTACCCCCGCACTCATTTCTTTAAAAGAAAAAAGGGTTGATAGGAAAGTGGTGAAAAAGGGGCACAAAGAGAGAAAGACAGTAGGGTAAATAGCTAGGGATGTGCAGGAGAGTGTAGGAAAGGTCCATAGCTGCCCATGTCTTCTACAGCAACAGCTGTGCATATACACTGACTTTGGAGGTAGATATAAACACTCAAACCCCTGAGAGAGGTGTGAGGACAACATTAATATGTTGTGATGCCAATTAGACCAGATTACTTGTGCCCAGTGGACACGTGTGCAAAATGGACAGCTATATATGGGGCAATATTTTTTTTGGGAACAGATTGACCTTTTTTTCAGGTGGGAGTGGGATGTTGGGGAGGGATAGCAGGTATATTTGGGGAGGTAGATTGGGTAGGTTAACAGACAAGACAAACAAGATGCATATAGGGGAGGTATATGACACATGTGGTGGTAAACACCTTGATGAAGAGGGGTGTTGGGAAATCACAAGCCCATGAGCCCCCTAGTGGAAACAGTGGGACTGAGATCCCCACCCATCTGTAGTCACCACTGCATTTTCACAGCCCCAAAGGTGGCTGTGCTGGGGGATGAGTCGGAGAGCCAGACAAACCCTCTAGTCACGACACGTGGCCCTCGAGATGGTGTAGAAGATTTCCAAACTGCTGATGGAGCTCTCTACGCACCACGACCCAGACCTGGTGACAGGTGACAGGTTCCTGTCTGCGCCCACTCCTGGGGGGGGCCCATCCCCTGAGGCAGTTCCACCCGAAGGTGGTGCAGGACCAACAGACGAGGAGGTCCCAGGTTGGGCCCCAGATGTGCTGGTGCCTGATGCCACAGCCAGCTAAGGTGGGACAGGTGGGTCCACAAGGTCCCACATTCCCATACGTGCTATGGTATTTATGATGTATCAACACATGTGGGTTAGTAATAGTCAACACATTCCAGGGTTAGGTATAACAGCATGCATAGATATTCCCATTAACCCAGACACCAGATACGGAACAGTTGCATAGCAAATGGGACACATGCATATATGGAACAACAGTGATAATAACAAAAGCAAGTAGGTACATTGATGGCACCATGCCACCAATGTTGGAGTATTTCAATATAGCACATGCATGTAAACATATTTAAATAATTATCAACCAAAGGGACATATGTCCCAACAGAACAGTGAAGTAATTACATACCAGTTGAGGTGGGTATGTAGTTTATTGTTGGAGATATGGTAGGGGGAGAGAAAGATGTCAATTAACAACTAGTATATTCCTGTAGTCCATATTACTTTCCTAGTCAGTACTGTTATCTGTACCTTACAAGTATTACTACACTAGCTTATAGCTTTAGTTTGGACAGTGATATGGCTGTCATCATCTTTATAAGGTGGGACAGGTGGGTCCACAAGGTCCCACATTCCCATACGTGCTATGGTATTTATGATGTATCAACACATGTGGGTTAGTAATAGTCAACACATTCCAGGGTTAGGTATAACAGCATGCATAGATATTCCCATTAACCCAGACACCAGATACGGAACAGTTGCATAGCAAATGGGACACATGCATATATGGAACAACAGTGATAATAACAAAAGCAAGTAGGTACATTGATGGCACCATGCCACCAATGTTGGAGTATTTCAATATAGCACATGCATGTAAACATATTTAAATAATTATCAACCAAAGGGACATATGTCCCAACAGAACAGTGAAGTAATTACATACCAGTTGAGGTGGGTATGTAGTTTATTGTTGGAGATATGGTAGGGGGAGAGAAAGATGTCAATTAACAACTAGTATATTCCTGTAGTCCATATTACTTTCCTAGTCAGTACTGTTATCTGTACCTTACAAGTATTACTACACTAGCTTATAGCTTTAGTTTGGACAGTGATATGGCTGTCGTCATCTTTATACATGGACTGGTTTTACCTGCAGTGTACACCTCTTACCTGGTATACCTGTGGAGGAAATGTTTGTTAACGCTAACTAACTGTTTCTACACATACTCCCAGATTCCAGGTTGACGTTGTGCACAAAGCTGTCCATCTCTTTCTGCACAGACTGGCCATGTCTTGACCACATGTAGGTGAACCGGGACATATCTAGACTATTGCCCTCTTCAACCTTTAGTGATTTACCACACTCTTATACAGGCTTTCCTACACAGTTATATTATGTAGCATAGTGTAGGTGACAGTGATCAATGATACCTTATTATTCAGAGCAACTGCAACACTCACAATTCCATACAATACCACAGTAAACAGTACCAGTACAGTGTATCAAGCTTTTTATTTCTCGGCACGGTGTTCGTATCTGATGTACCTGTGGGAGCAATGTTTGTTAGCACTGCCTGAATGTTGCCACACTATGTATCAGATTACACATTAGTATTATGCACATACATCTCACTCTGTTACTGTACACACTCTGGTCACAGCTTGACAACATGGGGGTGTAGATAGGACATACTTGGCTTACTACTCTCATAATTGTTTCGGGAGTTGCTAGAGTGACAGGTTTGTTCTCATAGATGTGTGACAATCAGTTGTATTCCCTGTTTGCTGCCTAAGCATCTGGGATCATCCCACAGAATTCCCACGGGGACAGGGTGACAGGCAGCAGATATGGGCCCATATACTGGACATTCTGGTCTTATCTGTACAGTTGTGGGGTATGATTCTGCATGCAGCCTACTTCCACTCCCAGGATGCAGACCATGGTTGTGTCTGCTACAGCTTAAACACTGTCTATCAGAGTTGTGTGTGCTATATAGACATTGCCATATATCTCCTATCTGGTTTCTGTCTTATAATTCTCCTGTGGTTTTGCATTCTGACCTTGTAGTACAACACTCATACAGGATTTCCTAGACAGTTATATTTTGTAGGACAGTGTGGGTGACAGTGATGAGTAATACTGTATTTATTTATTTTATTTTACATTTGTTGACCGGGCTAATCTAACTGGATATATGCCCATTTTCAGTAGAGGCCCGGGGAGAAAAGCCCCACTAAACAGATAGTCGCAACTTCAGATACAGTACACTTTTCAGACTAATACAGTTGTTCACATAGCAACGTAATAATCATGAGAGATAACACATTTTAAAAAAGACAAAACAATAAAAGAAGAAAAAATTATTTAGAAGGCAGTGACACATTCATAAAGTCCAAGCTGAGTATAAATCAATATATTCTATAATAGTTCCTAAGAAGGATGGCATTTATACAGTCTTAAATTAACTTAACTGATCAGATTCTCAGATGTATAGCAAGGAGGTTGACTTAATGTAGCAATAATGAAATGAGTATATAGTGCACATATCATAACATAACATAACATAACAGGAAGGGGATTCTTAGTCTGGGTTAGTACATGGCCATAGTCAATGAGTTGTAAGGTATAATTTGAGTTTCTTTTTGAATAGTAGTGTTGAAGAAAGAGATGTGAGTTCACAGGGAAGTAGGTTCCAGGTTTCCCCCACAGTGTTGGAGAACAGTGAATCCCCTGCTTTATTGTTGGGTTTATTTACTAAGCATAGGTTTGTAAGATTTTTATACTGGGTGATTAGACTCATGATTATTGGTGTATTGCTAAGATGAGAAAGGGTCTTACGGGCGATAATAAGTTGGTGAAATAGAAGCTGATTATGCAGCTCCTGCCAACCTAGTTGTTTTAGATTATAACAGTGGTGGGTTCTAAATGGGGAGCCAGTGGCAAATCTGGTAATGCTATTGTAGGAGGTTGCCAGTTTGTTGAGGTTGTGTTTAGAAAGATTAGTGTAAATAGATGAGGCATAGAGGAGTAGAGATGAGATGGGTGTGGGCAATAGTAGTTCTAGCTATAGGAGTAAGGAAGAGTTTAATCTTATAAAGGGAGCTTAGTTTTCTGTTAACTGATTTTATTGTAGTGTTGATGTGAGTATCAAAGTTAAGGTCGTGTTCTATTATTACTCCTAAGAGTTTGGTGGTTGTGTCAGGAGATATGACAGTGCCATTATTAGATTTGATAGTGAAGTCAATTGGTGAGGACTTTTGTGTGGGAGTGAAGAGCAATAATCTTGTCTTTTTGGGGTTAAGGAAGAGGCAGCGCTGTAAGAACCATTTTTCAACTATTTCAAAGACATTTTGGGTAAGGGACTGCAATTCATAAGAAACAGTAGTGGAGCATATTAATGTGGAATCATCTGCGTATTGTATGCAGGTAGCTTGAGGGATGCTTACATTTAGATCATTGATAAAAATTGAGAATAGAAGAGGGCCCACTATAGAACCTTGAGATACACCAAGGGTAACAGGAAGGTGGGTAGATATATTATTATCCCAAAGCACTGCCTGTTGCCTATTATCTAAGTAGGATTTGAACCACTGTAATGCCTGTGTATCAAGCGAGAGAGGCTTAAGTATATTCAAAAGTAGCTGGTGGTTGACCATGTCAAAGGCTTTTGAGAGATCGATAAAGAGTGCAGATGAAAGAGTGTTACTGTTACGATTTTTGTTAATGCAGTCAAAAAAGGATAAGAGGGCAGTGGTGGTGCTGCGGAAAGGCCTGAAACCATGCTGACAGTTAGCTAGTAGGCTGTTTTGGAGAAGGTGGTCTAACAGCTGATAGTGGATGCATTTTTTCATAATTTTAGCTAAAGCAGAGAGTAAGGCAATTGGAAGAAAGTTTGAGAGTTCTGTTGAGTAACCGCCTTTGTGTAGGGGGATTATATGGGAGATTTTCCAAATAGATGGGATAGTACCTTCTGTTATAGTTCTATTTATTCGGCTAGAAATAGGATTGGCTATAACTTTTGCTGCTATTTGCAGGTATTTGACTGGTAATAGGTCAGCTGAGAGGGTGGATGGTTTGAGTTTTTGAAGAAGGGTGCAGATGAAGGATGTTGGAACTGGTTGTAAATGAAATGAAGGCAGTAAGCTAGTTGAGGAGGAAGGCAGGCAATAGGATACCAGAGTTAATGAGTTAGCAAGTGATTGGATGGCTTCAGTAAAGAAGGTATTAAAGGCATCAGCAATTTGCTTGGGATTCTCATGGGCTATCCCTGATGGAGTTGGTGTCTTGGAGTGACCTGGATGTAGGAGTGTATTGATACCTGTCCAGAATTTTTGTGGTTTATATTGGTTAGTTTGTTGATGTTGAAAGTAGAAGTTTATTTTATCTAAAAGTATTGACTTTTTAGTAGTATTTCTAGCTTAAATTTTGTATGATCAGCTGGGTTTTTGTAATATGCCATTTGGCCCAGATTTTGTTTCTAAGTAGAATTTTCTGCCTAGTTTCTTTCATTAGCCATGGAGCAGTTCTAGTCCTGTTTCTGATAGTACAAGCAGGGGCATGGTAGTCCAGGATTTCTACGACTTTGATGTTGAAGTATGTCACTGCATCCTCTAACTGGAGGTGTTTTAGGGGTGACCAGTCACATGCACTAAGTTCAGTTTGGAAGCATTCAGGATTAAAATGTTTGTTAGTTTGAGTGGTTCTATATGTGGTTGGGTAGAGAATATTAGTCTTTTGTCTAATTGTATATGTTAGTGAGTGATCGTTAATGTCAACTGGAAGGGTGCCTGGTTTATATGCTAGGGGATGAGTATTTGTTAGAATCCAATCTAAGGTGCTTACTTTATGGGTGGGTTTGTGGATTCTGGTAGGAGAAGTGATTGTTTGGGAGACCCCATGTAAGTTTATGTGGGTAGTAGGATTAACAGTAGTACAGCTATTCCAGTCTATATTAAAGTCACCTAGCACTATGGTTTCTTGTGGGTAGTTTTTGGAAAGCCAGCTAAGGATATTTTCAAGGTTGGTGATGTTATTTCGAGGAGGAAGATAGGAGCATATAATGTAGATGGACTTATAGGTGTTAATCTGAAGCTTAGTGATAAGGATTTCAGTATTACTATCTGAAGGTGGTTGGACATCTAATGAAGTAACTTGAAGCCCTGCTTTGTATAGTATGGCTACTCCCCCACCCTTCTGGTTTAGGCGATCCTAATCTCAAAATATTGCATCCTTGATGGGTGATTTCATAGTCTTGGATTGCAGGTTTTAACCATGTTTCAGTTAGACATAGGATGTCAAATGCATGTATCTTTAGGAGAGCATAAAGGTGGGTAACTTTATTGTTTATACTTTGTATGTTTAGGTGAGCTATGAAGAGGGAGTTAGGAGGCCTTGTAGGGTGTGAAAGGTAGAGGGATTAGGTCAATGTGGGTTAGTGGGGCAATTGTTGTTGGGGCCTGGATTAGGATGAATGTCACCATACAGTAGGAGGTGTTGTTGAAGTCAATGTGTGTGAATTAGGGGTTTATATAATATGTTTTGGGTTTTCTTGGCTTGGAGATATTTATAAGTAGTATGGGCAACTCTATGATACTTTGGGAGGAGATAGCTGGCTATTGATGTTATGTTAATGTGTTTGTGGGTGGCTGATATAGTTGGTAGGGATGTTTGCTTAGAGGGATGGTGAAAACTGGAATAGTTGAGATGTTCATAGGCTGTTCGGACATAGGGTAAAAAAAGGAAAGGTAGAAGTGAATATAAGAGTAAGAGTTTCATGTGTCTTGACATGGGTGTTATAGGCATTGTGATGGAAAAGTTGTAGATTAGAGAATGGGAGGTAGTGTATGTAATGATGAGGAAGGAGTGATGTGTTACCTAATGTTATACTACTTAATGAGAAGCAGTATGGGATTGGATATAGGGAATGTGGGTGTGGTTAGAGAGGTATAAGCATAGGAGCAGTGGGGGTGGGTGGGAATTGGGGGTTGGGTAGGGGAGCAGAGTGAGTCCACAGGGTGAACATCGCAGGTTCAGACAAGTAAGCATGGATGTTCTGAGAGAGTAATCTGTGAATTACTAATTCATATAAGGTACTTCCAGGTAGGTAAAGGTAGATATAAATCCAGTGAAAGTGATAGTAGTGGGAAATACCTGGGTTCACTAGTGAGGAATGTGGTGGTTAGAAAGAGAAATGTAAAAGCAATCTAATACAGCAAAGATGC
This sequence comes from Protopterus annectens, assembly GCF_019279795.1. NCBI lineage: Eukaryota > Metazoa > Chordata > Ceratodontiformes > Protopteridae > Protopterus > Protopterus annectens. Next base: position 1,458,496,782 of record NC_056746.1, on the reverse strand, counting down.
ATTTTAATTTATACTACAAGAAAGACGGGGTAGAATGGGTGAGAAACACACCTAGTGAAGGTTGCCACCTGCTGGGCGAAAAGTATATTGCAGCAGAAGCTACTGATAAGAGATAGTGAATATTAAAGTAGGGAAGGCTCAGATTAACAGCTACTGGAGGCTACACAAGGAGAAGAGAGGTTTGTTTGCTAGGGGTAGAGAGGGGTATGGCTGCTGGGCATCCTGGCTAGGTAGCGTATTAAATACAGACATAAGGTATTCTAATAAGGTCTGTTTTGCATCTAGGTTTGTTAAACATGTGCTTCCTTGCTCCCTTCGGTACTAGGACTCTGAAGTGGGACGACAAGTTTACTTAGATCAAGGTTGAGTTGGCTGGTTTTATTTGAAAGGGGTCCTTATTCTCCAGGCAGGAAATTTATGAAAGTCTCAGTACAAGATAATAGGTTGGAAAGCTAGGTACACTGGAGAGAGAGAGAGGAAGAAAAAAACAATATGACATGGTAAGAATAAACAGCTTTACAATAATTAGGGGAAAGACACAGGCATTTCAGTTAGGTGCAAAACATGCTTATCAACTTACACTTAGTCACATTAGCAAAAACAAAGTAACATAGGGATACAAAGGTTGATAGGGCTTAAAGCCAAACAGGCTGGATCACATAATAATAAGGCACTACTCAGAAAAAAGGTCTACAAAGGGTGAGATAGCAGTTATCATTAGCCTACTACAAGCTGGCTAGGAAAGCATTATAATGTTAACAGCTATGTTCTGCGAAATGTATGCTGTAAGCTCTTCACAGTTCTAAAGAAGCACCCTGGTATAAAATATTTGAAGGGAGGCTGTGTGCTGATTACAGCACTGCACAGCCTTTTAATTACCAGTATTTCTCGGCCTCTGTGAGCTATACACTGCCGCTAAAGCGCTCTTCACAGTTGTAAAGAAGCACCCTGGTATAAAATATTAGAAGGGAGGCTGTGTGCTAATTATAGCACTGCACAGTCTTTTAATTACCAGTACTTCTCAGCCCCTGTGAGCTATACACTGCTGCTAAAGCATAGATAGCAAAACACTACAGTTCTGTGTGGTTCCATCAGGTTGAAGCAATGATTGACTGTATGCAAGGGGCTGATGTAGTATTGGAATGCTCAGAATTAGTATTATGTATTTGTTTTTATTATTTTTTATTTACTTTGATTCTCTGTATTATTCTGGAACTTTTCTCCCCAGGACTCCATTGAAAATGGGCTTTTCATGGCCCAATGGACTATCCTGACAAACAAACTGTAAATAAAATAAAATAAAATAAATAAATAAATTATGGAGAATAACATGAATATATTAAAATTGCAGGCTAGTTCCATACAACAATAACCCTGAAGGCTCTAACCACAGTCTATTTCATGTTAACCATTACAATGATATTAAACTCTTGGGAGTATCACAGCACTCACTCAAGGAAGTGGGGTAACATACAACAGCTCCGCACAGGAAGCACAGTTACAAGTAGCCATTACTGGTACAATTAAAAATACACAGATAAGATGAACCAACCTGGATGGTTTTGCTTTTAAATGGTGTTACTAAACACACCCTAAGCAATTATGACATTTAAGGTACCATTCATTAATACAATAAAGAAGAGCAAATATGATAACAGCGCTCACTCAAGGAACAGGTTAGCTTATAACAGCTCCATGTGGGAAGCGCAGATACAAAATGCCGTTACTAGTTCAATTAAGGCAAACACTAATAAGTTGAAACAACCTGGACAGTTTTTGTTGTTGAATGCAGTTTCTGACTACACTCTAAGCATATATAACATTTGAGCAATATTCATTAATATAATTATTATTCAGAACAACTGCATTAGTCACAATGCCATACAATACCAAAGTAAACAGTACCAGTACAGGGTATCATTCTTGTATTTCTGGGCACAGTGTTGATATCTGACAGACCTGTGGGAGAAATGTTTGTTAGCACTACCTGAATGTTGCCACACACAGTACCAGATTCCATATTAGTATTATGCACATACATCTCACTCTGTTACTGTACACACTCTGGCCACAGCTTGACAACATGGGGGTGTAAATGGGACATATGTGGCTTCTTACTTTCATACGGTTTTGGGGAGTTGCTAGTGTGCCAGCTTTGTTTTCATAGATGTGTGTCAATCAGTTGTAATTCCTGTTTGCTGGCTATACGTCTGGGATCATCCCACTGATTTCCCAGGGGGACAGGTTGACAAGCAACATATATGGCCCACTTTACTGGACATTCTGGACATATCTGTACAGCTGTGGGGTATGATTCTGTATGCAGACTAATACCACTGCCAGGATTCGAACCATGGCTCTGTGTGCTAAAAATACAACAGTTTATGCCTTAGTTGCATGTGTTATTTGGATTTTGTTGTCTGCCTTTTCAGTTTTTTCTGCCTATGTGTCTTTCAGTTGTACTAAATGGCCTCTGGGGATTACACCAGTCATATACAGGCATTCCTACACATTCTATTTATGGTGCATGGTGTGGGTAACAGTACTTAATACAACAGTACTATTACGTGATTGCAAATCTACATTACCATATGATACCTAAGTATACACACGCAGTCCAGCAGTTAGACTATTATTGTCAGGCTATTATGCCTTTATTTACATACAAATTATATGAGACTCTTCCTGCCATATTCTCTGGTGTATGCAGTACTTGCCTTAAACAATACAGGTTTTATACAGGCAATTAATTTACTAATACGTTTAGAGTTATTTCCTATGACAGAACATGCAAGAGTATTATTGACCTGCCTCACATCGCAACCTCTCCAGGCGACTTCCATGGGCCTCTTGGTTCACGGTCTACTCACTTGCAGCTGTGGAGGACATAAGAGGAATATTTAGCTATACCTATCCATGATATACATGAGCTGGCAATTATTACACACAGCTGGGATAGCCCCTTCCATTCTAGCCTCTTGGATCCACTGTTCCAAGAGGTCCACCTTATGCCGCTTCAGGTTGGCATAGTGATGTCTGACCTGCTCCCCAGTTCAGGGTATGGCAGTGGCACTGGTGAGATCAAGGGTGAGATGGTACCAGACTTCTGCCTTATATTGGGAACCCTGGTACTGGCCCTGCAGCAGTCTCTGCTCATGGTCTTTGACAAGGATTCCTGCCATGACTCTGGACTCCTGGATGCACCAGCACTGTGCCCAGAAGTGCACACCTTCTCCCCTTTCTGCCATTGTGCCTGCAAGGGGAAGCTACAACCAGTTATGAGATGTATTCCCACCTGTTGGGTTTAAGTAGGGTTGATTTCCTGCACTTTTCCATGAATGGCCAGTTTTGAAAAGGCTAGGCTATGGGCAAACCTGCTTACCTAAGGTTGGCATTGTTTAAAGGGGTATACCATTGGGCACATTGAGTTAGCTGACCTACATATTGCTTATCCCTCCTAAGCTGGCCTGTGCAATGCTTAGCGTTGCTTACATTAGACTTTGCATTATATTTTCTTTTTAGCATTGATTTATTATTCATTGCATCTTATATATATGCCTGGTATCCATGATTCCTGTGTACGTACACTGTATGGGGTCCTTGTGTTTTATTGGGGACTTCAACACTCTATTGCAATTACACCTCACATCTGGGCTTACTGCTGTTCTCCAGTTCACATATTTATGTTATGTAATGGGTTATAGAACATATGTATGACTGTATACTGATTCCTTTCACAGGTTCAGTTTGATTTTACTATGGTGAGGACTTGTTTGCTGATACTTCACTCATCTGTACTGCTGTGATGGCTTGATGGTTAACTACTGTGACTATAGTGTATAGAGTCCTGGGTTCAAGACTGGCAAGGCTGTTTATTTTGTTGCTGGGCAGAACAAGGGCCATTGGATACAAAGTGATTAAGACACTTTTGAACAGTTATAAGTGGGTTTGCGAAGGTTTGCGCAAGGGTAAGTAATACTAACCTCTGGTTAAATATGCTTGCAGAGAGTTAGCTTCAATATTGCTTAACCTGTGTGTGCATTGCTTACCCCGTGCAAACGAGCTTAAACTCGCTTACTAGTGCTTAAATATGCTTACTACTGTTTATTGGTGCTTACACTTGCTTACTAGTGCTTACTCCCACTTACAATTGCACTTATTTAGACAGTAATAGCTAATGGTTCTTGGGAAGATGGAGGATTTGGAAGCTGTATGGAGTTGTCATTCATTCCACATTTTACCTTCCATTTGTATCCATGATTCCTTTGTACATATACTGTATGGGGCACATGTGATTATCTGTGGACTTTGCAACATTATGACACTGACACCTCACATCTGCATTTAATGCAGTACTCTAGTTCACACATATATGTTATTTAGTAGGTTATGCAACTAAAATATTGGTCATAATGTGATTTGCTATGGAAAATGGAATTTACTGCAGTGAGACTCGAACCGAGAATGCCTTCTCGTAAGGTGCATGGTCTGCCCACTACACTATTGCTATACTGCTTAATTTGCATATATCTTCCTTGTTGTCCTCTTCAGCCATTTAAGCTGCATTAACCATAGCTAAGCGATGGGCAAACCCGTGCACCTATGGTTAGCTTTAATCGGATTCATAATTAAAAAAAAGGTTTGTTTATTTGATTTGTATTTACTATAGCTGTTGTACACATGGGGGGATGTTGCTGGGGATATGCGGACATCTATGAGTGGTCTCATTCATTCCTTTGGCCTTTCTGCTGTTCTTCATTGTGGGGGGGTGTATATTCTAAAATCATTGCTCTCAGATATGCCCCCTGTACTCTTACATGCTCCGTGTAAGATTAGGAGCTCAGGCGGCGCGCCTTCATTAATATGCATGGCGTGCTGTTGTCCTGCCCCTAAACGGCCGCTTCCATGCAGGACTAAGCTAGTCCTGCATGGAGGATTAGTAAATCCGATGCAAACACACACACACACACACACACACACACACACACACACACACACACACACACACACACACACAGACACACAGACACACAGACACACAGACACACACACACACACACACACACACACACACACACACACACACACACACGCACAGACACACACACACACATACACACACACACACACACACACACACACACACACACACACACATTTGCCAGAGATAGGCTGCATAGAACACTAGGCAGAATGTTTTGTTTTGCTCGACTGCAGTCCCAGTATTTTTGACCAGCTGTTAAAACACATATCCATTTCTGAAAACTGCTTTATTTACAAAATCAGCCTTGTACAAATTAACAAATAATTTTTGCTTGTTTTGGAATTGTTACTCAAAGTATACTGCAAACCCACTGTGCTAGAAAATAAATACTGTAACTGTTCCTGGGATTCAGAAACATTGGTTACATGGCTGCACAATGGCTAATTCCTGCAATCAAAGTAGATCATATAGTGCTACATGCCTGACAGAGGATCAATCCCATAGCAAATAATAGTCATATTGCCACTACAGGGGCTACAGGGCTTCAGCTACAATGAGTCTGCACAAGGTACTTGGGCCAATATTTTTTGAATCCTGTTCTGTTTTACAATTGTAACATCAGTGATATCTGGGATTGGCACAAAGTAGCACTGATGCACTATGGTGCTTCTTTCTGTGCTCATAAGCACTGTGGTGTATGAGTACATCCCCCTCCCCCACTATGGATTTTGGCATGCCTGAAATCAGGGGAAATAGCTGATCCTGATGATGATGGCAGTCATAGTATGGGATAGTTTGCAGCCACAGTGCCAGTGTCGAGCATGGATACCATGGTGGTCACATTATTTATTTATTATTATTTATTTGACAGTTGTTCACCATGGAGGTCTGACTGGACAAGTAGCCCATTTTCAGTGGAGGCCTGGGGAGAAAAGCTCCAAATACAAGTTAACAAGCACAAATTATTTACAAAGTAAACAATCACTCATTATAGAATATACAGAATACAACATACACGGAAATATACATATTGGTGTTTAAGCATTTACACAATAGATACAATGGATAATGGATGACAGAAGAAGTAAGAGGGGAAAATGGGGGAGTTTTAAGAGAGGTTAGTGAGGTGATAAGAGATAACAAGAAAAAATTAAGGGGGGAGTAAAGGTTGGACAGGAGTATTAGATTAGAGTCGGACTCTGAGAATGTGACAAAGTATATCATTAGGTTTAATGAGGAAATGAGAGAGGTATAGAAGTGAGAATGATATTGAAGGAGTAATGGTGAAATAAGTCATGGGATGTGCATGTGAAGTACCAGGTGTCAGCTAAGTGACTCTAGAGACATTGATTGAACTTGGAGGGGTTTGAAGCAGTTAGGAAATGTTCGGGGATGGTGTTCCAAGCCCTGGTGATACAGTTGGAGTAGAGTGAATCTCCAAAATTGTTGTTTGATTTTGTGACGTTTAATAGGAATTTGACATAACCCAACACTTCCGCAGGCTCAGCTCAATTGCCTCTGCAACCCACCCCTTAGTCACAGGATACCATTGCAGGACAGGAGTTGAACAACACAGCATCCCAGGGTGAACCCTTACACCCTGCACCCCATTCAACAGTGGGTGATGACAGCTCCCATTAGCATGAGAACAAAAGAAGGAGTTAGCATACTGGCAGCTGGCAATGCCTTTATTCTTGCTATGCACCTGCCATTATACAAGGGATGTGCAGGACAGTCATACAGGCACAAGGCGATGCCATCACCACCATAGCAGAGCCGATTGGTGTGGTGAATGAGTTATGTGACAGCCTCAGACAGGGATTTGCCTGTTTAGGTCGCATTTTGGATAGGCACTCTTGTGAGTTTCTATCCTCCAGGTAGCACACACCATGGCCATTGCTTTTCTAGTGGTAAGTCCACTTTCAACTTTGCTGGGGAAGCCACTATGAAATGGTCAGGAGACAGTCTATGCTCCATTTCACCATGTCCTCCATATCTGCTACCAAGAACAGTGCAGCCCACTATGGATGCACATGCAGATGAGGTTGATGTGCTAAAGTTACCCATTGCAGAGCTTGTTGAAGCTGCTCATGGAATACAATGTCTTTTGTGCCAGCTATGAATAATGCCAGTGACATTCCTCAGTTGGGAGATACTCCCATAATAGAGACATGCATAGTCAGTGTACAAACCTCATGAGGGAGCTCTGGATCTGTCACAGAAAAAGATCCACAATGCAGCAACTTCTTGAGGAGCTGCATCCAGTCAAACACCCTTTGATCAACCCCATATCCACCTCTAAAGAAGTATGCCACATTGTAGACACCACTCCTTCCTTGCATAGTCTTCAAACTCACTAGGCCATGACACAAATCTGCACTCACACCATTAGCCCACCACCCTCATCCCAGCCACATACTATCCATTAACAAACTCTGTCACTGTGTCCCTCTTCATATGTGAGTAGCATGATAACAGTGCCCTGATTCATTGCTCTATTACCAGGGTGTCTTGTGCCTAATGCGCACCACTGACTTTCTATGCACAATCTAGAATGACTTGGCTGTAGTATTACTGCATCATTCTTAGTCTTTGTTATATCTAATATGACCCACAGTTGTAAAGTGGACACTGCCACTTGACCAGTGCCATGGCATACAGTGACTGACAGCCTTGAAGGGTAAACCCCTGTCACCTGGTCCTCCATAAGCTCCTCACCAGGCACCTCCTCCACTGCTTACTCCTGTACATCCTCAGCCTTAGTGTCAATACCCTGCTGTACTTGTTTGTGCGCCAACATGTTTTGCAAACTGCACACACAGCAATATCTTGCTTCATCTTTCCCAAGCATACTACATGGCACTACCAGAGGTATCTAAATAGTGAAACTGGACCCTCATTAATCCAGGCACAATTTTGAGGATGTTTTTGGTTTGCCATAGTGTGGTATTGTATACATTCTCTGCCATGTATGTGAGTTTTGCGTCAGTGTCATAAGCCATGGCTCCAGGGCATATCCAGCATCATGAATAAGATGACCCTATGTGAAATCACCCCACACAAATTGCTGATATAAGTCAGATGTGCCAGATGTGGAAATTATGGGCATTGCCTATTTGGTACACTGAAGCATTGGAGATTATACCCTCTGCATTGCAGACCACCTAGCAATTGATGGAGTGAAATCTTTTACAGCTGATATGTCATTGTTGTTGTTGTGTCCTTTGATAGCATTGTGGGGGGCAGTTGATGGCATCTAATACTTCAGGGAACTCAAATGTTGCATAGTGTTGACCTCTACAGCTTTTGGAAACCACATATGCTCCATGCCATGCTGTAGCTTTAAAGTGTTCGGACAAATGAAACAAATGTTTTCAAAAAAACTGAAATAAGTAATTTGTTATGTTCAGAATAACATAGAGAATTATGATCAGGTTGCCAATCATAACCTGCTTATTATATGTTTTAGACATGGATGTCAAGGAATTGCCCTCAGGAGTGAAGCTCAAGAGGTGAATCTTGGCATCCATGTTGAAAACACATAATGAGAGGTTATGACTGGAGACCCAATCATAATTCTTTGTATCTGCTCCATGTACTACTAGTTATGGGAAAAAAAGAAAAGAAAAAAGCACTAATTGTTTTGTCAACTTTCAAAGCCATAAAGTACTTAGCAAATGCAGTCAGGAAGACAATGTAATATGGTCCCTTATGTTTAAACTCACCTTGTCATGCCTCTCAAATGTCCAGATTTTCACAGAATATCCAGATTTTTGCCTCTTATGTTTGTTCTGTTCCTCATAAAACGTTTGTTTTTTGGACAAATCACTGAGGACCTTCATGTCAGTTTCAGATTTTGTATCCTTCAAAAAATGCAGGTGAACATATATCCTGTTATTCTAGTTACTTCCTAAGTTTATGAGAGTAAGTGTGGGACTCATTATTGGTACGGATAGCAGACAGAAACAAATCTGTTTTTTACTCTGCCATTGTCCTTGCTGGTCAGTACTGGCAGATTTAACTTCCTAGCGATTCCTGACTTTAACAAGTTAAGCAGGGCGTGCTTAACATTTGTTAAGATTGGGTCTTGCTTTACAGTAGCACTTAACTGATTTGTCTTTTTTCAAATACTGGAGCGTAATCATCGTGATCCATGCACTACAGTATAATTATGCATTATGAAGTTATAAATTGGAATTATACTTCACCTAAGAGGCAAGATTAATATAACAAGTGGAAAACTGTTGACACATCTAAGAAAATGAAAGTAGGAAAAAAAAGACTTATACTCTTACACCCTATAAACAAGAAAATAATTGCTTAAAATATGTACAATAATCTTATATACAATAACCTACTGAAAGTCCTCTGTTATTGGGGAACACAGTAGAACTTTTTCTAAAGAAATTTGAAATATTCTGTTTTTAATCATTTCTGTTTAAATATAATGTAAGGTAAGACTGTAATAATGTCATATAAGGAAGGGTTAGAAATAATGCTCTAAAGATAAATGCTCTTCAAGACTGAAATATAATAATTTAATTTAGGGTCTTTGTGACTTTAAGAACTTAATTAGCATATCTGTTTAGGTAAACATTTGGGTTTGTCAATTTTGTCTTTTAATTCATAAGGTATAAGCGTCTGTACAGCTTAACTATCATCCATAAATGAAAAGTCTGAGGCTACTGTTTTAAAGGAAATTAACTTGTGCAAGCCAAGGGACCAGCTGCACATGAAATATAAGGTAATGTTCATACTTTCTTCTGTCCTGGTGTCTCAAGTGCCATTCCACATTTTCACAGACTCTGTTTGCATTGCATTGATTTAGCTTGTTTCATTTGACATGAAGCTTTGCTGTTTGATCATTTACCACAGATTTGCACAAAAAATATAGATAATTTACCACTGTTACAGGCCCACTTAGAAGTGATATTGCAAAGCAGTCTAATTTTAAAGCTGTGTGCTATAGTTCAGGGGTGTTTCCCAGGCTTCTATGGTTGGAGGCGATCTCTGGCCATGGCTTGCATTTCATTAGACTGGATTCATGAATGCCTACACTTAGTTCTTCTATTGTGTGTGACTTGCACATGATAGTGAGCTATTTGGTATTCATTGCAAAATACGGTAATGAAGGCATAAGTACAAGAGCTTTTGTGGCAATTAAAAACCAATGCCCAAGTGTACCCAGGTCTTAATGAGTTTTGTTCGATTAAATGTTTGTTAAAACTCAAGGCCATTTTAAGATAGTAACTCTGAAGGAGTTAGTATAAAGAAAAATTGTACCTGTTTTTATACTTTAGAACATCAGGAAACTTCAAGTTAATAATTTCTTATTATTATCACATTTGTAAATATGTATTCAAGTTTGAAAGTATTTTACTCAAAGCACATATGATCTAGGAATTATGCTATATGAATAAGTATTTGTATGTATTTTCTATTCTTAGCATGGTGTTGGTTTCTGTACATAATCTCATTATTAACTACATAAGAATGTTTTAACATTATATTGAATCGTTTGAGTTTATTTCAGTAGTTAATTGCTTTAAATTGTAAAATGTAAATTCAATTGAATCAATTGTAGCTAATTGTTTAATGATTTAATTATGAATGTGACTATATAAGCTGTAACAATTGTGTATTTGTTTGTCTGAAGAAGTGCGGAGAGTATCTGCATGAAAGCGCTTACGTAGTAAAGCAGTTTTTATGAACGTTTAACCTGACTGCAGTTGGTGCCGTTATTTTTTTGATTTTCTTAATGAAGGCATAAGTAGCCAAATAATATGCTAATTAAGCAAACCAACATTGCAGAGCTATTCATGAACCTATAAAGTCAGTGTGTACACTCAGTGCTCCACTTTGCCCTAAGATACAAACCTCATCAAAATGGAAAATTTTGACACCTCATAAAATGCTTTACTCATCAACTTTCTTCCAGCAGGGTGCACTGTGGTTACATTTTTGAAGCTCAGAACATAACACAGTTTTCTTACATTTGTTACACAAGCCTGTGGATCATATTAGTATTTACAATGACATAGAATTATTTATAAAATTCTATCTGGCTGGGCTGGCAGCCCCTCAGTTTTTCACACATGGTAGAGTAGTCAGTTCAGTGTCTTTACCCCTGTGCCATGATAACTACTTCTGCCAAGAGTTGCACTGTTAATTCCATGGCCCTGGCTAGAAGTTAGTGTGCTACCTGAAAATGAAAGATGTCTGCTGGATGAGCTTTCATCAAGACTTCATCCAGGACCATGACCACATGGCCTACATTGACTGAGTGTGGACATCTCAAGCACTGACGGAAGTAGTGTCACTACAAGAGGGGCATCTGGCATGGTCATGTTGGCTTATTTCTAACAATGTTGCAGCTCTTCAGCCATATGAAATTTCACCCTCCCCCAGCAGATGTTGTATTATAGTCACCGTTTGATCCACTGTGTCATTTATCCTATCCAAAGAATCACCCACACAGTTCGGCAGTCCCGCACATCAGAATTTACAGCATTTTTAGTACTTGCACTATCTCTTCCGAGACCCTGGTGGAATGTACATGTGTTTCCATGATGTCCCTACACATAGACTATGTGACACACACCAACATCAGGAAGAGGGTGGACTGCAGGTCTTCGTTGAGCATCTCTACCAACCCCCAGTCCCGGTGTAGTAGTTTGCCCTAACAATGGCTACATAGAGAGTCAACCATCTCTTCAGCTGGAGTAACCACACTAACCTGATCAACTGTGTCACCCTCAACCTGTCCTATATCAGAGGACTCTGTGAAATAGGTATGCATAGACATACTGTCTGTGTTCAAACTCTTCATCATCATCATTATCATCAGAGGCTATCAATATTCTGACATAAGGCAGTAGGAGTTCCCATTGCCACTGTCAGGATCACCTATGATTACAAGTAATCAGAATAACAAAGATTGAAAAAGAACTCCAACTGATCAAACCTATGTTATGTAAAATGTATTTTAAACAATAATAGATTCTAACACAATGCAAAAATGACTTTCATGCATACATAAATCTACATTATGAACAGTAATAACAATAAAAAGTTGTCCTTATCATGTGCAGATTGTTGTGCAAAATCAGAACTAGGTGTGACTACAGGGGTCTACTTTGTTTCATGGAATGGCATTTCGTCGAACTTTCATTTCACTGAAAGTTCATTACATTGACAAGCATTTGCCCCCTTCCCCAATGTTGTGCGACCCTGGAGTTGATATATATAGTTAGGGGGGGTGTGAGGGGCACAGCCCCCCACATTGGGGGGTGTGGGGGGGTGAAGCCCCCCACCTAAAATGCTTGTCGATGTAATGAACTTTCAGTGAAATGAAAGTTCGACGAAATGCCATTCCATGAAACAAAGTAGACCCGACTACAGACAAGAAAGGGAGATGAAACATGTATGATAAGCATCACAATGCAAATGACACAAGGAGCAGAAAACAATCCTCTTTACATCTACATACCTGGAAGTTCAGAAGTAGACACACTTAGGTTGTCAGCACCAACATCATTGGTTTTGTGTTAATCCTCTGCTGAGATGTCTGGATTTCTGATAGTGGACAGGAACTCATCTGCCATAGTCAGTGGTAGTTCAGTAGCCAGACCACCCCCAGTAGCCATCTGCTTCAGGGAAATTGCAGCCACCATTTGTTTCATGTTCATTATCATAACAGTAGGGCGATGTCTGATTTTTTTGATAAGTCTTCTAACAGAGTTGACATCACTGACCACCTGCTCCCAAATACAATCACAGGAGGACTTGTCACCTCAGCCTCTATCTGTGAGGAATGAGCCATGCCGCTATAGTGCCTGGATGATAACTTCATTCTCTGGAGTGGAGTATGGCAGTTTACAGGACCCAGATGTCTTGGAATCTATATCCCTGTATGAGATGAAACATAAAAGAACAAAGACAGGAAATTACACACCCGATTGTTAACAAAAGAAATATATATGAATGCATGCAGCCATCATGACCATCATGCACAAAATAATTTAAGAATTAAGACTGCCTATGAGTACGCACAAGTTAATAAAGAAGCCCCACCCCCCCAAAAAAGGAAATGAAAACCAATGCTAAACGTCTGTAAGGATGACAATAGTTGTTTAGTACCTTGCAGTGCTAACAAAAAGAATTTAAACTTTTCAATTAAAAATGGATAAAAACTTCTTTGGAGATCCACTTGTGTTGAAGGCAGATATATATATATATATATATATATATATATATATATATATATATATATATTGCAGGCTTAATTAATTTGGTTACCTACGAATGTAAAACTCCTAACATTAAGAATAAGTGATACAAAGCTGTTCATAATTCTAGAGAAAAGTTAACACAATGACAGTAACATGTACTTTCCAAAACTATTTAAAGCAAAGAAATAACTGATATACATGGCTATGCCAACAGCAATGGACAAACAATACAGAGAGTAAACAAATGGGGTATTGTGAAATGTAAACCACCAGTAAGGTAAAAATAAATCAATTTGAAAAAAAGCAACATACCTTTGCAGCAATTCAGTTGTTAAAGTAGAAAGAAGTTTTGCAAGTCAAGTAGAAGTTTTGAGTTCTCTGGATCCAAATAGTCTCCTTACCAATGCAGTTAGCTTTATATAGTGCTGATATACCCTCTGAGCACTGTGGATATTCAAATTATATGTGAACTCATTAGAATGTATGAATTTCACAATCTGTATTAAGTGCACCACAGGTAAATATGGTGTAAGGACCCACAAGGTTGCACACACACATGCTCTATCACTGCAAGGATGAGCAGTGCGAAGTGCGAAGTGTTACTTGCTAAGGGCTTGTAAGTGATTAGTCTGACTGCAAGAACAATCAGTGTTTCGCACTCTTTTTTCTTTGATGTACACGTACCGAGGGTGTGTCAGGGAGAAAAGACTTCCCAAAAAGTTTGGGATTACACTGACTGGCTTAGAAGGGAAACATTCATAATATTTTTATGAAGTGGTTATAACCACACTGTTGTGCCTCTGAGTAAAAATTTGACTGCAACTGTAAGGAAGTACATTACTCATTGAAACAGATATCAAAAACAATTCAATTGTGATGGCATTCATGTTAGAAAAGCATAGGTAAGGGTATGATGCTCACAAAATAAAGTGAAGAAAACAGCTGCAGTATTGCAACTATTTGTTTAATGCTATGGGAGGAAACAGCTTAACAGTTGTCAAATATCCTAGTTCTCCACACATCTACTGGCAAGTTAAAAAGGACAACTTTCAGAACTTGGTTATTTTGCACCTTTAATATGAATTGATACAATGTCACATCCTGAGTATATGTAATTTAATTTTTCTTCTTCTAACTATACATCCTTGTCTGTGGCAGATAGTGAAAGCAATCTAAAGTGTGTCTTTTTAAGGGTTCCTATTAAATGATTGAAGATGCATTCTTTTGAATGCATCTTGATCGAACTTGAAAGCAAGAAAAGGCAAAATAGCTAAATGGCATATAAGCAAATTCTTTCTCTGGAAAAGAAATTGCTTGGCCACTTCCGTTACTTTGCATTTTTGTGACTGTAGTGCAATCTCAGAGTTGGTATATTCAAGTAGGGAGTGTAGCCCCCACATCAGAAGGTGGGGGGGTTAAGCCCCTCACTTTATGTAATGTTTTATTTATTTATTTGGGTTTTTTTTGCGGAACAGCAATTTTTTTCCCTTGGAAAAAAATCGTTGTTCTAAGCATTTGAGATTGTAAGCTTTCGCTTACATGGGTTCAATAAATCATAGTTTGCTTTTTTAAGTGTTCAATAATTTAACATAGACCCTTCCTCAATGCTTTGGTTTGATGGGTCAAATCTAGACAGGGTGCTGTGTGTGTGAATGTATTAATCTTCACAGGATCATAGGAGGTTACTAGGCTAATGGCCCCAGGGCCCTTACAAGCCTAATCAAGTTCAACCCATGTTCCTAAGGGTGTCTGATTCAAGCAGACACTAAAATCAGCACCTATTGCCCCTGTCCAAGAGGGACACAGGACCCCTAGGGTCTGGTTACCCATCCAATCATCCAAACTGTGCTTAACTCATTCCCTCCAGTACAACTCTTTTAAGTGTGTATCTTTAACTCCTAGAGGGTGTGGCCTGAGCCTTTAAAAATGAAGTTATCACCTTACAATTCTAACAAATACACATTGACAGAGGTCAAATATCAAAATAATTGTATTTGCCATCATGTATGCTTCAAGATAAAATGTTCTGATACCTTGTATGAAGCACGGTTTTGGAATTATTAATGCAAGTATAAACAAGTAATGTTTGACGTCTAGAGGAGCAGTAGGAGGTAACTGCAGATGCACCTGGAGGCATCACTTGGATGTAATGAGTTTGGGTCAATGAGAGGCTTTCGTTTAACATGAATAGGAAGCTTGTTTCCAAACCTTTCCACTTCATCTATGTGTCAGCTTGATACAGCTGATTTTGTCCAATTGGCTATACAACATTATTCTGTTGTTGTCACCCATCCCTGGTGTGGTGACTCTCCACTGTCATAAAATGCTGTGTACCATTCTACATTTATGTTGTGAATAAGTGGACAGGTATGATGCTCTCACACCACCATTCTATAAACTTCTGTATTCTTCCCCCTTTGTCCTTCCCTCTGCTTCCACCCCAATTTCACCACTGTCCTACCAACCCTTTCTTCACATGTTTAATCTGGTCAAAATATAGAAACACACACACAGCACTTATGGCAAAAAAATGCCCATCAAAAAGCCTTCACTTTTTTTCTACGGCATTTGCATGTAGCTTAGCATTGCACACTAATGCTGAGTTACGACGAATGGCGTTTCATATCCTATGGCAAAAACTGGTGAGTTTTATCATCACCTACATTAGTCCAGTTGCTTTTACTCAAATGTGTTTAAACCCACTACACTACAGGAATGCAAAGTAAAGATAGAACTTTGAAAACATTTAGTCTAACAGTTATAATGTTGCTGGATGTAGTAAGGTAGGAGTTCCTAAATGGTGTGTTTAGATAATTCACGTCTGTAAATTGATGTTTTTGCATCGTATCACAGGTTCGATTCTAGGCATATGTCAACATATTATTTCATGTCATTTTATATTCCTATCATGTGTTTAACTACAAATTACTGTATTTCTCTTAAGATATAATATGTCATGAACCTAGCAGGATTAGGAAAAATATGGTATAGCTTTTGAAGAGTGGATCAATAAAGCATTTGCAAAAACATTCCATTCTGAGCAGGGAGACATATTAAACAACGCTTATCCTGCTCATGCCTTAATCTTGCTTTTACTTTTTGTTTCTCCTACGCCTTCTTGCTCCCCATTGCAAGCACTTTATTGGGCAGAGCATGACAAATTTTAATTTAAGCAATAGACAGGATTTAATATGTAAGCCTTCTGACAAAGGTAATAAATTAGTTATTATGAATGTTAACCAATATTTAAGTATGTGCTACCAACATTTGAATGATAGACAGGTGTATGCTATTATTGATATTAGTAAATATCATTCTGCCTTAATGGAATTTAATGAACTGGTACAAAAAGGTTTTAGGTTAGGCTATTTTTCAAAGGAGGAAAAAGAAAAAAGTTTGATACCAGATTGTGCAAGATGGCTTATTTTTACCGTTTGCCAAAAATTCACCAGGACATAGAAAATCCACCAGGAAGACCTATAATTTTGGCATGTAACTATTTTACACATACTATGGGAGTTTTTCTGCATAGTTATTTAGCTCCTTATGTTACTAGACTTGGGTCTTATGTTAAAGATACTTTTCACTTTTTGGACAGGATTTCAAATGTTGTATGGAAGAAAGGAACGTATTGGACTACTATTGATGTAGTGAGCCTTTATACAAACATACAACACAATTTTGAGTTGGAAGCCCTCTCATTTTTGGGTGACAGTCCAGTTTCAATGTATATTGCTGAATCAATTTACTTTTGCTTGACCAATAACTTTTTTGAATTTAATGGTAGCTTGTATCAACAGTTATTATGCACTGCAATGGGGGCACCATTTACCCCATGTATGCCAATTTACTTATGGGTTATTTTGAGTTGCAACGTATTATTGTTTTGTAAATTTTACCAAAAATATGTAACAGGTTATTTTAGATTTATAGATGATCTTATTTTTTATGTAATGGTGACTTGGTCAAAGATTTTATTGATTATTTACAGCCAAATAGGTATAATTTACAGTTTAGTGATTTCAAAACAGGACACAAAGTTACTTTCCTTGATGTTTTCTTGGAAGGTGTAGATGGTAAGCCCATACATATTAGAGTGCATAGAAAGTTTTTGGATGGCAACCAATATCTTAATGGACGAAGTTGTCACCCTAATCATACTATTGCAGCACTCCCGTATGGAAAATTTTTCAGAATGAGGAGGTTGTATAATAATGAATCTGAATTTATGCAGGAGATTGAACATGGTAAGAACATGTTTTTAAGGAGGGGGTATGATATTAATACATTAAATGATAGTGTTCATGATACTGTGAATCAGAACAACAACAGTAATGTTAATCTGAACTTGGATAAAGTAGTATATGTAATGGGGATGAAAAATAATGGTATTAATAATAATGAGAACAGAATATAATAATAGGGAGAACAAAAATATATTTTGTGACCACCTATAGTCCCTTTAGTAATACAATTGTCAAAATATTAAACTATTATTGGGACTTTTTGATTAAATGTAGAGATTTGCATAACTTGTTAGAAAGATTCCCTACTATAACATTTAGGAGAGGAAGAAATATTGGTGATATGCTTATACATGGGAAATGTGTTCCTCCAGCAATTTTCTATTAGTAAAAATGTAATTAATTTATACATCCCTTCCTTTAGAGGTACTAAGACATGCAGGAAGTGTTGTAGTTGTAAATATGTAGTACCATACTTTACATGTATTAATGGTATTAAGTATACAACTGTTTTTTATTTTTTTATATTTTATTTATTTTATTGTATTTATTACAACAATTTTTACTACTGTTTTTGCTACTTTTCTGTAAAAAAAAAAAAAAAAAAAAACTAAGCCTGTTTCCTACCTTTCCTGTAACTAGTGTTCCAGATACAGATTTTCTCTATCTAGGACTGTATGTAAGCTTCTGAGCCCCCCCCCCCCCAAGTCTTTCTGTGTTAGAGGAAAGCCTTCTAGCGTATCAGTAGGAGTGGTAAGCACTAGGTAACCTGTCTACCACATAAGGAGTGGTTCTGGCCCAGAAATTGTAGTTACTGGCCATTTGGGCAATCTCTTCCATCTCTCTCAACTTTCTGATTTGAAAGCCTGCATTTGCATTTGTTTCTGTCCCGTAACTCGTCTAGTGCAGATACAGATTCTTAGTTTTAGCACTTAAATTTGTTTATTCGTGCTCAGCACTTGTTCAGAACTTGTAAGCACTAAATAAGCTACTAATTACTATAGCACTCAACCTTCCTCATTACCTAGAGGAAAACAGTTTTTGTACTTACTTTTCTCACTTGCTTAGAGAAAAACAGCTCTCATACTCACTTTCCTCACTTATCTAGAGGAAAATAGTTTTTTATTCAGGCATGTCCAAGGGTCAGCTCCCAGTGTTCTCTCCTGTCTATCTGATGAATCTGGGCATCTTGAGGCAATGTAGAAATTGCCTCATGTGCACAGACAACCCTCTCCTCCTACCACCCAACACTACAACCTGTGAAAGATGCACTTATCTAGCCAAACTGGAGGTAAAGCTCTCTCCAACCAAGACTGAACTTGACAGTCATGAGGAGAAGGTAAACATTTGCACCACACCACACTCATCAGATAGTCTCACTAAATCTACACCACCAAAATCCACACATAGTGACACAAAAACATTCGCTGATGCTCTCAATAATAATCTGTCTAAGTAACAGACACCTCCAAAGCAGAAACGCAAGCAACCTCCATCCCCCAACACAACCCAAATGACACATAGCCCACAGACTCAGTGTGCCACTCAATCACAGCCAATAAGGCAAAACAATGTACCCAACACACTAGTCATAGGTGACTCTATAGTCAGGCACACTGATGTCCCACTCACCAAGCTAAACAAGGAGAAGGTTACTGTCAGCTCCCTGTTGGGTGCCAGGATCCACTACATAACCCACGCACTCAGGTCACTCCACAACAAGTACAAATATGACTCTGTCATTGTCCATGTTGGTCTGAATGACCTGAGACGTACCTCCCTGGACTACATGAAAAGAGACATGGAAGAGCTCCCCGATCTTGTAGCCCAGGCAGGTATGACCCTAGTCCTGAGTAGCATTCTGCCATCACCCAGAATGATACCACAGTACAAGGACAAAATGATTGACTTCAACAATTGGCTAAGCTTCTGGTATCATTCTAAGGGGATCCAGTATCTGTCTGCTTGGGATGACATGGTCGACAGACCATGATGCTTTGCCACAGATGGCCTGCACCTGCCGCCCCTGGGATTTCAGATACTGGCTAAGGCTCTTGCTGCCCCTATAGTGCCTTTCTTAGGCAAGGTTCAAATAACAAATCCACCACCATAACAGGAACAGGCAAGCAAAAACTGAGGGTAATGCTACTCAATACTAGAAGTCTAAATCTCAAAATGCACTCACTCGAGGCACTCCTTAAAATGGAGAACATCGATATCTGTGCAGTAACTGAGACCTGGTTCAAGGCTCCGGAGAGCACCTCTGCACTACCAGGCTATAAATCCTACCACACTTTTTGGCCATGTAACCTGGACCGAAACACCAAAGGCGGAGGTGTGTCCATATTCATTAAGGATAACCACACCTCCAGGCTAGTTGCTTCGCATAATGCATCTGAGGTTATCCAAGTGCAACTAACTCTGAGCAAGACTGCAATCCAAATTGTAGATTGTTACAGATCCCCCACCATGCCCCAGGATTCCCACTCCTCTTTTCTTGATGTACTGGAAAATATTAGGGTTCAACCAAACACCCTAATAATGGGCGACTTCAACTACCCCACCATTAAATGGGAAAACTACTCATGTATCAACTCCTTATCTCAACGCTTTCTGGAATTCATAAACTCTAATGCCCTGGATCAACTTATCCAGACCCCCATCAGGGGCAACAATATCCTAGACCTAGTCATTACAAACATGAGTGACCGGTGTTCCACACCTGAAGTCAACTCCTCGTTGGTCCAATCCGGCCATAAGCTAATCACCCTTGATAGCCACATCCTGTCCCCAGCCCCCATTAAGGAAACCACAGTAAAAAATTTCTCCAAAGCCAACTTCATGCTTCTTAAGACAGAAGTGGTGAACTTCATGACACCCATGCAGATGGACAATACAGTTACAACTGCTGAATCCTACACGAATGCACTCTATAAGCACTTACACGAGTGCATGGATTGTGCTATCCCAAACAGAACCAAGATGCTATCCTCCAAAATAAAGGAAGCCAATCTGGTGGTCCCCTGCAATAAACAAACTGTACAACAGAAGGAAGAAACTGTTGCAAAAGAGAGTAAAATCCCATGAGTGGAGGAGCACCCTGGTCAGCCTCAGTAAGAAGCTGACATCCCTTATAAGATTCTCCAAAGCAAGCTACGAAAACAAAAATCGCCACTAATTCTAAGGACAACCACAAAGCATTCTATAGCTATGTCAGCAATCTCAATGGCAACACCCAGATCTTCTCTGAGTTACAGCACAACGGCACGAAAATTACAGAACCAACTGATATTGCCAACATCCTGGCAGATAGGTTCAGTGCTAACTTTACCCCCCCACCCCCTAAAGGGCCCATATCTATACAGGAAAAATGCAGAGTCCCTGTAATCACTACTATGCAGGTAAAAGCTGCACTCTCTAAAGCCAAAAACACAGCATCCACGGGACCGGACAACATCCCAGACTGCATTTTACATAAACTTCAGAATGAACTGGATCTCCACCTAAGCACCATTTTCAATAATAGCCTTGCATCAGACTTTGTGCCCACTGAATGGTGCACAGCAACAATTATCCCACTCCACAAAGGGGGAGCCACCACTGATCCCGGGAACTATTGACCTATTAGCCTGATGAGCCTGGTCTGCAAGGCCATGGAACGTATCATCATGGAACTCATAAACAAAGACATTGGTAACCTCCAAACTCTGGATCCCACCCAGTTCGGGTTTGTGAAAGACAGATCATGCCTTCTGAACCTGATCGACTTCTTTGAGGCAGTCACCAAAGCTGTAGATGAGGGTAAGTTGGTTCACACAGCCTATCTTGACCTCGCCAAGGCTTTCGACACCATCCCCCATTCTGGAATTATAGCTAAACTCACTAAACTAGGTACAAATCCCTACATCACAAGATGGGTTGCCAACTGGCTCACTGACAGAACCCACACTGTAAAAGTTCCAGACTCCAAATCTGACCTCAAAGCAGTGACAAGTGGAGTACCACAGGGTTCCATCCTGGGACCACTCCTGTTTGGTATCTACTTCTCTGAAGTACAGGCTAAAACAGAAGGCCTCTGGCTAATGAAGTTCACGGATGACTGCAAACAAGGAGCCATAGTCAAGTCCTCAAATGATGTGGACATCCTACAGAAGGGCCTCGCTGAGACAGATGCCTGGTGTCAGAGCCATGGCCTCAAGCTCAATGCCAAAAAGTGCAGTGTCACCCCCTTTGGTAAAAACTCTGTGCCCATGAACTACCACATAGGCAGCAATGTACTTAACACCGAATGTGTGATAAGAGACCTTGGGATCCAGGTGGACAGTAGTCTCTCCTTTGATAGTCACATTGTCACAGTAGTCAGGAAGTCCTTCTACGTGGCACACCTCATCATAAAAGGGTTCTCATCCAGGAAAAAAGAGGTCATTGTTTCCCTCTACTCGACACTCATCAGACCCATTATAGAGTACAATGCCCCTTTTGGAATGTACCTCACAAGCCATCTGCAGCAGCTGGAAAGGCCACAGAAGTACCTCACAAAGAGGATTACTGGCCTCAAACAAATGCCCTACACTGACCACCTCAAGAAACTCTAGCTTTACTCCGTAGCATATCTCCTACTCCAAGGTGATCTCTGCCTAACATATAAAGCTATGTCAAACCCAGAGCTGTTGGACATGCTACACCTAAAGAAATCCCAATCCTTCTGAGCTACACGCTCTAGGGACCTAAACCTTGTCAGCGCAATAAACAGGACATGCTGGAGGAATAGATTCCTGTCCCAGTGACTTTCCATACCCTGGAACAGGCTACCCATGTATGTCAAGCAAAGTTCTTCATTAGCACTCTTCAAGAAAAATCTTGATGAGTGGATGGAAAATGGGAAATACACCCCGGGGATCACTTCTATGTCTCTGCTCGACAGTTGCACAGGAAAATAATTTTCTTGGGTGGCGTAAGCCAGGGAACCTTGTTGGCTAGGCTTATGTAGGCCCTTGGGTTGATAGCCTAGTACCTACCTATGAACCTATGAACAACGAAACATACCTATACTTGTGAATCAATTGGAGTTATACAGTATATGCTATTAGGTGTCCTTGTGATAAATTATATGTAGAAGAACGTTAGCAGGCTTTTAAAACCTGCCTACAAGAACATCTTAGAGATATAGGAAAAGGCAGATTAGAAAGCCCAATTGCTGCCCATTTTCAAGAGTTCCATTATGGTAATGAAAAGGGATTAACTGCTACAATTTTACACCAGGTTAAATGTGGTTTGTATGATAATCAGAGTGTAAAGAAAAAGTTATTATACAAAGAAACTGTATTTATATTAAAATATGGTACCCTGGTTCTAAGGGGCTTGAATTTCAAATGTAATTGGAAGGTTTACATCTAGAGAGTATGGTATGCAATTATCTAATTATTGGTTAATTAATGTTAATATTTTAATTTAACAAATGTGGGTATGCAAACATGCTTTTTTGTATGTGTGAGGTTTTATTACTCTGTAAAGACTATATGCCGAGGTGCTAGATAATCCTGTGGTTTTAAAAATAAATCTGAGCTTTCTGGGATTGCTGGCAGTTCATGGTTGTTTTTTTTCAATTTTTTTTGGATTGTGGTTTTGTCTCTTTAATAATGAGGAAACACCTAAGAGTAACACACCATAAAGATGTTCCTAAATGTACCATAAACAAAACTCTAGGTATTTTCTCCATCTCTCTCTTTACACCTCTTATGTATCATCACTTTATGTATTAGGCTGATGAACGTAATGCTCATCTCATGGGATTTTACTATTAGCATTACCATGATAAAACCTAATGCCCACATTCTCTCTTGCCTCACTCTTTTGTGACTATCACTTTAAAGCAGTAAAATGGAGGCTGTGAAATAACATTTCTTGTGTGATGTCTTGGTGTAATTCAAGTCTGTAAAATACTTTTTGCCATTATGCCAGAAATATGTGAAATTCATATTTATTGTTTTATTTTTATTAGTATTATGTGTGCAAGTCTTGCCTACATATTTTATTAGCCCACCATTATCCTGCATATGTCTTCATCACTTTTCTACTTTTTGACCCCAGCTTGCTCCCTATTAGAAACACTTCATTGTACACAGCATGACAGATTACTTAACAGGAAAAACATAACAGTAACCCACCTTTTCTGTATCATCACTTTGTACTGCTGTATATTTATTATGCTACTGGATGTATTGTACACTTTATGGGATTTTACAATTGTCTTGAGTGAAATGAAGCATAATACATACATTCTTCTTTGATTCAACCTATCAGAGTTGAACTTTGTGTAGTAGGAGTTCCTATGTGGTGTTGTTAAACAGTGCTCAAGTCTATAGACTTTTTAAAATACTGTCAAGGTTTGAATCCCGATGTATGTCTAAGTATTATTGAATGTTTTGTATGACTCCATCATGTCTAAGTCTTAGCTAAACATTTTACTAATACAACATTATCATGCTGCTCTGTTAATCTGATTCCTCCTTATTGGGAATTTCCTTTTGCTTCAATTGATTTTGTGTCCCTTCAAATGTGTCAGCTAAAATTAAGAATTTATGAGTTTTTATGGGTTGAGCTGAGATAATCCTCCTCTCTGTACACTTGTATTTTATTCTGTCAAGGGTTCGAATTCAGACGTATGTCATACATTTAATTCATGTTTCACATATTAATAGTTTGTGTGTAAGTGTCTGCTGCATATGTTGTCAAACAGTATCCTCCTTATGTCCTTATCATGTTTCCACTCTCTTACACCATATTTATCCATATTGGAAATACTTAATTGTATACAGAAATACAGCTGAAGTGTATAGAGTTTCAAAGGATGTACATATTTCTGCATCTTAATGTTTGCTGCTGTCATCCTTACCCTTGAGAATTACAGGCATTAAGAAAAGCCATACATTTGATTTTGTAAATTTATATGTACCCATGAACTACCACATAGCTGGTAGTCTACTTAATGCCGAAAATGTGATAAGAGACCTTGGGACACAGGTGGACAGTAGCCTCTCCTTTGATAATTACATCGCCACAGTGGTCAGGAAATCCTTCTCCGTGGCTCATCTCATCACAAAAGGATTCTCATCCAGAAAAAAAGAGGTCATTGTTCCCCTCTACTCATCACTCATTAGACCCATTATAGAGTACAATGCTCCTTTTGGTATGTACCTCACAAGACATCTACAACAACTGGAAAGACCACAGAAATACCTCACAAAGAGGATTACTGGCCTCAAACATATGCCCTATGCAGATCGTCTCAAAAAACTACAGCTTTACTCCATCGCATATCGCCTACTCAGGGGCGATCTCTGCCTAACATACAAAGCTATGTCAAACCCAGAGCTGTTGGACATGCTCCACTTAAAGAAATCACAATCCCTCCGAGCTACACACTCTAGGGACCTTAACCTTGTCACCACAATAAACAGAACATGCTGGAGGGATAGATTCCTGTCCCAGAGACTTCCCATACTCTGGAACAGACTACCTATCTATGTCAAACAGAGCTCCTCATTAGCACTCTTCAAGAAAAATCTTGATGATTGGATGGGAAATGGGAAATTCACCCTGGGGATCACTTCTGTGGCTCTGCTCGACAGGGACACAGGAAAATAATTTTCTTGGGTGGCGAAAGCCAGGGTACATTTTTTGGCTAGGCTTGTATGGGCCCTAGGGCCGATAGCCTAGTACTTACCTATGATTACACACCACAAGAATGTGCAGAAATAACCCCAAAAAACAAGCCCTTTGTATGTCTACATCTGTATTCATGTCTCCAAATCTCTAACTACTTCCACTCCTTCTCTTTCTTCAAATAAACCTCCTTCCTTCAATACTGTTTCCATAAGCCATGTTTCCATCAGCAATAACATGTTTGGTTCCTTGTGTGTTTCATAATCATTTATAACATGGTCATATCTTCCCAGAAATAACTGCAATACATTATATACATTCAATGCTTTTTAAGTATTTAAAACTATACCACAATAATAATATTGCTCATATGCACACAAGGTGATACGGCTGAAGAGTTTGTATGTTCATGTTCGGAGGTAAATAAATTTGACACATACCTGTCTGTTACAGATGTTACAGATGAATTGACTGTAGAACTTGTTCATGTCATATAAACTCATGCAATTACACAACAACTGTAACATGCTACAAATACATGAACAGTAATCATATTTGAGGGCTGTATCACTGTACACAGGTATCAAACATATAAGGAGTAAAGGACGGCAACTGTATAAATCATAACATGTGAAATATGACCATAAGACATACCTGTTCTAAATTCCATCAGATTCAGACCAGTTGTATGCCTATACTGCTTATTTGACAGAGCACCATAGTCGACTGCTAATTCTAGTTCTAAGTTCAAAACCTCGTGATATGCTTATGCATGCGCAAATACTGTGACAGCAGACATGCAAATAACCTTACCAGAAGTGTGCCTCAGAGAGAGAATTAAAAAAATGCAGCAAAGAATTATGTATATGGATTGTAAACTTCTATATGTGTTACTGGAATGTGGTAGCCAAGTTATCTGTATTCCACTGTGATACTGACTCAATTAATTCAGTCTGTTAAATTATGTATTCACTCTAACACATACACTTGTAACTTTGGTACATTGCTGCATAACCTTTTACACATGCTCTGTCACTGTTATTCAGCACTATACTGTCATATTTTGGAAATGTCTGTATTGTCAAAGAAAGAGCCAATGCAACTGACAGTTACAATAAATTGTTAACCATTTGCATATGATCATTCCCAGATGAGCTGTCACAAACACTTGCTTAACAATCCTCTGCTTTACGATTGTGATTGCCATTGAAAGACCATACTGTGAAACAGATGCATGTTACTCACAGTAAAGTGATGAACATGAATGACAGTACAGATATGTTATCATATGTAATTACATGGGATAAGCACATTGCTGTTAACGTCTGCCTGTCCAGACACATGCTTTTTCCACAAAACCTGTGACTCACACTAGCTGCTGTTCAAAACACAGATGTGTAATACTTACAAATGTGTAATGTCACAGCTTTAAAGTCGGACTTCTCCTGTAGTGCATATTCATACTGTGCTCTCTAAATTGTGTAACTAGTTAGATAGGTGGCTCAAATCCAGCAGTGGTGAACATGTGTGGTTGTAGTGTTAGGTAAGCAAAGTTTCAACAATAGATGTCCTGTGACCACTTTCAGTCAGGGGAAAACTTTAACTTTGGAGACAGCTAACTCTGCATGTTATCCCACTTTAACTACAAGCATCTTCTCTCAAACACAATGATGAGGTCATACAGTCAGAAGTGCACTCTTTACTCTTACAATTCAGACCTTCTCCTGCGGCACTTGCAATTCACACTGTGTACTCTAGATTGTGTAACTAGTTAAGTCGGAAGCTCAAATCCAGCAATGCCAAACGTGTGTGTGTGTGTGTGTGTGTGTGTGTGTGTGTGTGTGTGTTTATATATATATATATATATATATATATATATATATATGTAGACACACACACACACACACACACACACACACACGCACACACATATTTGAAGTGTCAGTTACATAGAACTTCACTGATAGAAGTGCTATATCTACTTCTACTCAGGTGAAACATTTACTCTGGATGAGGACTCACCTAAGGCCACTTTTACCACAAACATCTTCTCTGTCATACACCATTGAGGTCACCGTGTCAAAAATGCATTCTCTACTCTAAGAATTCAGACTTATCCTGTGGCACTTGTGATTCATACTGTGTACTTTAGATTGTGTAACTAGTTGGGGAGGATGTTTAAATCTATCAGTGTTGAACATGTGTTTGAGTGTTTGTGTGTGTGTGTGTATGTGTGTGTGTGTGTGTGTGTGTGTGTGTGTGTGTGTGTGTGTGTGTGTGTGTGTGTGTGTGTGTGTGTGTGAATCTGTCTGGTGTCAGTTACATAAAAGTACATTGACAAAGGTGCTGTAGAAGTGCTGTATCTATTTCCATTTGGGTGAAACTGTTATACTGGGAGAGGTCTTCTCCCTCACCTGATGCCATGTTTGCCACAAACATCTTCTCTGCAACACACTGATGAGGTCACCCTGTCAAAAAAGCACTCTATACACTTAGAATGCAGATTTCTCCTGTGGTGCTAGCAATTGACACTGTGTTCTCTAGACTGTGTAACTAGATAGGTAGGGTGTTCAAATCCATCATTGCATCAATGCTATGAGGGTGTATATATATCCATACTGTCATGTAAAATTTGCTGCATCAGGGCATCCATTGTATAGGCTTCCACTTACAATACATACTTACACTGAGACTACTCTTCCAGCAATCTGTTCCATTTTTATCTAAAATATATTCAATGCAACACAATGATGTCATCCTTTCAAATGTGCACTCACATTATTGAAATCCGTTTTCTCCTGTGGCACTTGCTGTTGATACTGTGTTTGCTAGATTGTATAACTAGATAGGTAGGTAGTTCAAATCCAGCAGTGAGGGACTACTGTGAACATCTGTTTCTATTTCATGATGTGTATAAATGTCTTTAACGTCAGATGAGATGTGATGTGTAGCTGTACAGTGTTAGCAGGCTTTCCCAACACTGCCATTCCCTTGTAGCAGACACATCACCCTATTAAGACCACAGTGCTGTCATCCATTCAAATGTGCACTATCACAGTTGTAAAACAATGTCTCGTGTTATACTTCTGGTTAATGCATTGTTCTGTAGCTTATGATCTTGGGTTACCACAGACCCCTCAACTGTTCATATTTTGTAGGGACACCCCTGATATTTCTCAAAGTTTTGTTCCATTCATCCTAAAATTGGAAATCATTGTGAGAATTTCTAGGATAATAGTGCCAACATTTAAAATGTCTCCCTAATTTGGGGTCTTTTCCTTTGTTATTTTTTACTTTGTTCCAGATTACGTTGGTAAAATTTGAGAACTAAGGACAGGTAGCCTGTTCAAAAGTAGACAATACTCCTTTAACTTGGTTATGCTAGTGCTAGTGTAAATGCACATGGAGGTAACAATACGTCAACCAAATATCTGATGCGCACACGTATAGCTGGAGAGTTCTTTTTCAATACTCTCTATGCATTTTAGCACTGCTCCTTTGTTGAACATGACTGATGACATTTGTTGAAATTTGCCTTTTCTAAACCTAGGAATAAGCCTTCTACTTTGGTGTGAGGAAATGTTTTGTAACTTGTTGCATTAGTAAGACATGAGTTTGAGTCTATGGTAATCTATGCATTGTGCATGATTCTGCTTCTACTATCACAGTGGTGTAAGCATTATGCAACACATGTGTCTTGGTATACCTAGCATCATGCAATATTTTGTGACAAGGAGACAGCTTGCACCAGTCTTAACTAAAATATAGATGCATATACCTTCCGGCAGATGATGTAATGGCTTCAAATACACAGTAGCTCACAGTTTGTGTAAGACTTTTCCTGTGGTGCATTTGGTCTATTCAATATCTAGTACCTTATGTGATCACATACATAGGAGTTCAAACCTCACAGTGACTGAACAATGTACCAACACCTTTGCCCAACGGTTCTTGGAATTCATAAATTCCAATGCCCTGGATCAACTAATCCATAGTCCCACCAGGGGCTCCAATATCCTAGACCTGGTCATTACCAACATGGGAAATTGATGCTCCACACCTATGGTCACCCCCTCATCCTCATTGGTCAGATCAGACCATAAGCTAATCACCCTTAACATCCACATCCCACCCCACCCCCCCAATAAGGAAACCTTCATAAAAAAACTTCTCCAAAGCCAACTTCATGCTACTCAAGTCAGAAGTTACAAACTTCATGACACCCATGCACATGGGAACTGAAAGTTTGACTGCTGAGTCCTACACTAAGGCACTGTACAAGCACATCCACTCATGCATGAATCGTGCCATCCCAAATAGAACCAAGATGCTCTCCTCCAAAAAATGGAAGCCAATCTGGTGGTCTCCTGCCATAAACAAACTTTACAACAAAAGGAAGAAACTGTTACAGAAAAGAGGAAAATCCCAGGATGCAAAAAACTCCCTTACTAGCCTCAGTAAAAATCTGAGATCCCTCATAAAATCCTCCAAAGCTAGTTATGAAAATAAAATTGCCAAAGATTCCAAAGACAACCACAAGGCATTCTATAGCTATGTCAAGAATCTAAATGGCAATGCTCAGATCTGCTCTGAGCTACAACAGAATGACATAAATATACTGATCCCAAGGATATTGCCCATATCCTGGCAGATCGATTCAGTGCCAACTTCACCCCCTCTCACCCCCTAAAGGGTCCATCTCAATACCGGAAGATTGCCAAATTCTGGTAATAACGGCCACACAGGTAAAAAAATGCACTCTCCAAAGCTAAGAATACAGCACCCATGGGACCAGATGACATCCCGGGCTGTGTACTACATGAACTACAAAATGAACTGGCACCTCACCTAAGTGTCATGTTTAACCATACCCTCACCTCAGGCTTCATGCCCACTGAGTGGTGCACAGCTACAGTTATCCCACTCCACAAGGGGGGATCCACCTTGGATCCCAGAAACTACCGCTTCATCAGTCTGATGAGCATGATCTGCAAGGCCATGGAACGTATTATCATGGAACTTATAAACAAAGACATTGGTAACCTTAAAACACTGGTCCCCACCCAGTTTGGGTTTGTGAAGGGCCGATCTTATCTCCTGAACCTGATTGACTTCTTTGAATCAGTCTACAGAGCCATGGACGAGGGTAAGGCAGATCACACAGCCTATCTGGACCTCGCAAAGGCCTTTGACACCATCCCCCACTTTGGAATCATAGATAAACTTACTAAGCTGGGCATTTACTTGATGGGTTGCTAACTGGCTTACTGACATAACCCACACTGTAAAAGTAGCTGACTCCAAATCCAGCTCCAGACAAGTGGTGTACCTCAGGGTTCAGTCCTGGGACCTCTCTTATTTGGCATCTACTTCTCTGAAGTACAGGCCAACACTAAGGGACTCTGGCTAACAAAGTTCGCAGATGAATGCAAACTGGGAGCCATTACTGAATCCCCAAATGATGTCGATACTCTACAAAAGGGCCTTACAGAAACAGATGCTTGGTGCCAGAGCCATGGGCTCAAGCTCAATGCCAAGAAATGTATAGTTATCCCTTTTGGGAAAAACATGTACCCATGAATTACCACATAGGTGGCAGTACACTAAACACCGAAAGTGTGATAAGAGACTTAGGGACACAGGTGGACAGTGGTCTCACCTTCAATAACCACATCGCCACAACAGTCAGGAAATATGTGGCACACCTCATAACTAAGGGCTTTTCATCCGGAAAAAAGGAGGTCATTGTCCCACTGTACTCATCCCTCATTAGACCCATTATAGAATACAATGCCCCATTTGGTATGTACCTCTCAAGACATCTGCAACAACTGGAAAGGCCGCAGAAATACCTCACTAAAAGAGTCACAGGCCTAAAGCAGATGCCCTATGCTGACTGCCTTAAAAAACTCCAGCTATACTCTGTCGCATATCGTCTACTCCAAGATGATCTCTGCTTAACATACAAGGCCATGTCAAACCCAGGGCTGTTGGACATGCTACACTTAAAGAAATCCCAATCCCTCAGAACCACATGCTCCAGGGATCTAAACCTTGTCATCACAATAAAGAAAACATGCTGGAGCGATAGGTTCCTGACACAGAGACTCCCCAGACTCTGGAATAGACTGCCCATACATGTCAAGCAGAGTACCTCTTTGGCCCTCTTCAAAAGGAACCTTGATGATTGGATGGGAGAAAGGTAATTCACCCCAGGGATCACGTCAGTCACCCTGCTAGACAGGGGTCCAGGGAAGTAAATAGTGTGGGAAGAAATAGCCAGGGAATTGTTATGGCTAGGCTTCTATAGGCCCTAGGGCAGATAGCCTAGTACCAACCTATGAACCTATGGTCAGAAATAATGATAGCCTTACATGTATCTATTAAGTGATGTATTAATGGGATAATGCTCACATATGTTTTTTTTAACACAGGTCTTGTGTGGGCTACCTATCCATTTGGGATATATCCAAAACAACAGCCTATGTAAATTGATATACATCGTGACATACAGAAATACACTTGAATTATACCTTGATTTATGTACATGTTTGCATATGCCACCCTAGTATGAGTCATTTTGTATACATGAATGTCACATCTGCTATAGTTACTAAAATGATAATATGTATATCAGATCATTATTCTGTTTATATCATGGTCAATGTGACACACGTGTTATTTGTCAGGGTCCTTCTATATTTTGCTACATACATACACTGCATGCATGTACAGTCACTAACTTTCTACCATTCACAACATGCAAGTTGCTTAACAAAGGCTTTATTTTTCATCACTTAATAGCATTATTGTTATGATTGCAGAGGTGCCTGTGATTCTTCTTGATATGTCCACATTGTCACAGGCATGTACAATGCTCTAAAACCATCACAATTGTTTCCTTCAATCACATATGCCAATGACAGACTTATAATTCTTTAATTTGTATGTGTGTTCTAGCATCAGTCCTCTGGATGTAACTTATTACTTTTGATCTCTCTCACAATATACAGTCCATTGGCAGAGTACTTCAGTACACCTGCCACACATGTGTAGCTAGGCATTCTCAGTACAGTCATGTGAGTAACACAAATATTACTGAGAGGGCAACTGAACATGTATAATGACAACTGTACATTGATATTTTCTGACTGCTATTCCATTACAGTTTAGCATTTACATCAATATAAACACATGCTTGGCACATACATGTTAAAAGGTAAAATACCCCCCTTCCCATGGTTACAAGTGACAACAAATGGCAATGACATGTTCATTTCTCATGTACATGACACAACAGCTGTAGGATTCATTTATTAATGTTTATACAAGATGAAGTGGAGAACAGAGCAGTATTGTTGGTTGCCACAAGTAATTTCATGTATACACATCTGACATGTAATAACTGCAGTATATGGAACTATCCTGCAATGTGTGTGCTGCTCTTGCTGTTATCTCAGCTCAGCTTTTTATTAACGTTTATAGCACATTTACTCCCTTTTTTACTCTGTTGCTTTGAGTCCCTCTCACAACATTTGTTAGCATATCCGCTGTTATTTATGTATATAGATAAAGTAAACCGGATTAGTTTGTATTAAACCAATATAAAATTATTTATGTTACAAATGCTCTTTGTGAAATAATCACATTTTAATCTCAATACATTTTCCACATTTAGCCTTCTCTGCTTCTTATCTCTGCACTAATCCCATTATATGACTACATTTTCTATGTTTAACTTTTCCTGCATCATATTTCTGCATTAATTCCATTATATGAGTACAGTTTCCACGTTTAATTTTCTCTGCTTCTTATTCCTGCACTAATCCCATTATATAAGAATGGTTTCCATGTCTAACTTCCCCCGCATCTTAATTGTTTCAGTAAACTCACCTTACTTTGTATTAGCTGTCCATATGTGTTGACTCATTAGGTTTGCTTACAGGCAGCAACTTTTGTTTACATTGTGTACTAGAGCTTCCATTCACTTTTTCATGGATGCTAACATTTCTTCTGGTCACAAAAAGGTGCTGATAAATGCATAGGCTTGCTTAGCAGCATGCATATACAATGACTGCTGCTGCTAATCGCACTAACACTCTTAAATCATGTAGACGTAGCTCAAAGTGTACATATTTGTTAATGAATCCCAGGAATTGTTTCAGCTAAGGAGGTCAAAAAGAATTGAACACACTCAAGACTTGAACATGCCTTTTCAACACCCAAAGACTTGGGACACAGAGATGGATGGAGGAGTTTATTTTTTTCTCCTTTTGGGTGTAACTTGTTGTGTGCGTACATAGATGAATTTTATTTGAAGTACCATAACAAAGATTTAATCTTCCAGGTCCTGATTGCTAGCAAAATAAATAAGTTAGATTAAATGATTTAGAGGTCACTGGGGAAATGGTATGTCTCAGTACCCATTCCACTTGACTGATATTGTGAAATCACTAGAACACAATGTAAATGTCATCCTGCAGTTTTCAGTTAGGTATTTTTACTTGATACACTCCAACTGACGTTAGCTGAAATCGTGAACCAAACTATAAAGATATAGACTGGTATTCATAGATAAGTGGTGTGCACTTAAGCAGTGCTATTTTATGAAGGGGTCTCCATGTGAAAAGCAACAGTTAATCAAATGTATTAGGCACTAAATAGTGCTAGCGGTCTGAGCAAAAGCGAGCAAAATAAGCAGAAGTGTAGTGCTAATGAAACAAGCCAGGTTTGGCTGAAAGAACCC
Organism: Protopterus annectens; assembly: GCF_019279795.1. Taxonomy (NCBI): domain Eukaryota; kingdom Metazoa; phylum Chordata; order Ceratodontiformes; family Protopteridae; genus Protopterus; species Protopterus annectens. The sequence continues at coordinate 1,458,462,912 of NC_056746.1, read as the reverse complement.
CTTTTTCATTATATAGAAAGGGAGGGAAGGAAGGGATGGCAGTGAGTGAAGAGTGTTGATAGGACAAGATAGAAATGTAGATGATGGGGGTGGACATAAAACATAAAACAGAGACTTATACAGGAGTGGAAAACACTCAAAAAGTTGGCTGAACACTGGTGGACACAGACATATCACACACTTAGGATGGACTTGTGGTGACGGGAAAGATTGGACAATAAAGAAAAAGTGAGAAATAAGAGAAGGGAGGAAAAGCTAAAGGATGATAATAGGGTCATAGACTGGCAAGGATGCATGCTGGACCAGCCCAATGGACAACAAAACCAAGGTATTACTCACCTTGGTGGCTCACGTTAGGGAGTGGCTGCTCCTCTTATACACCAATGGGCAGGACCTGTCCATCATGGCAACAAGAGCCATGGCAGAAGGCACTCCACATTGCTGAGGTGGATATCTAGTTGCTACTGCACCTTGGCTGCCATTAGCCTCCACATGTGATGTCATGCGACCAGAATAGATCCATGCAAACCAAATTCATAAGAGAAGACTTAAGCCCCCACCCCGCACACACACACACACACACACACACACACACACACACACACACACACACACACACACACACACACACACACACACACACACAAGTGACTATGTATGGCATTAGTGAACTCCCTTGGTCACCTACAGTGAGGGAACTATCATCCCCTGTTGAAAGGCAGCCCAGGCAGACATTGGTGACTAAACACCAGATGCTTCAACCTGCACAAACTGAGGTGAGTATCACCTCCTCCTCCTCTACAACTGGACTTGCAGAAGGATAACAGAATGGGAAAAATAATTATACACACATGCTCAAAACACAGCTGCAGTTGGCATGCACCCCACTGCTGGTAGAGTCACTCATCTTCTCTGACCACTCTCACCTTCTGCAACATCTTCCATGTTCAATTCCTGCTCCTGCAGCTCTGCAAAAAAAAATCCTTCCTAAGTAATTAGGTAAGGTATCAAGACAAAATTCTCTTAGAAAAAAATAAAATTTACAGTCTATGGCTGACAGTCCCTCCCTAACTACTGTCTCCCACTGGAAGCAGGTCAGGGTGATCAGTGGCATTATTCACCATCCTGGCAAGTTCATGGCCGGCATTCACCTTCCACAAGGGCACATTAGACTGCCCTTGCAGGCTCTCTGCAAGTCTCTTTGTAGGAAAAACAAGAAAGTCTTGATCTTTCTGGAACACCGTACTGGATGTTTGCATTCCACAGTGCTTGAAATAACCATGGTGTCTCAAGTCAGCTCAAGAAGTAAAATAGAAGTAAAACAATAGCCTTGTATACAAGAACATGTTTTAAATCATGTATCATGCAACACAGCACTCCATTGCAAGACTACCGTATCTCCATAGTGCAGCACCATTGCACTACAAGTGTACAAATGCCATGTGCATGAGTGTGATGATCACATACTACATGTTCACCATGATGCACACAGCTGTGACCCGGATGTGTGAAAAGTACAGTGCTATATGGCAGTGATTCAGAAAGAGAGGCACTATGTAGCCCTGTTAGCATAAATACCACAGTAACTGACCCTTTTTAATGTGATATATAAACCACAGGTCCTATTTTATGCAACCTTGCTTAGTGCTGTGCAACTGTAGAATTGAGGAATTTTAATACAGATACCATAAACATGCAGCCTTACAGGGTTAAGGAAGGAGTTGTAATGTTTAAAAAGGAATTCTGCCTGTCAAAGTACATCAGTAGGAACAGTAAATTATGTGATGCATGTCAGCAGACGTTTTGATGTACATGTCACTGGGAACACAGGAAATTTATAAGCCATTTCACTGTATTTTTTGGGGGGGTGCCATGTACAATGAAAACATTGTGAAGGATATTGCAAAAGAGGGTGGGAGTTCCCAGGCCACATGTTAAGGCATGGCTACAACCTATATGAGGTTCTGGAGGAGCCTGTGCCCAGCAAAAATGGTGGTAGATAAGCAGGTACATATATGGGTGTGGGAGCTAGTGGTCTGGGGTACGGTACAGAAATGGGGGGGTAGGATGTGCAAAACATCAATAATGGTACAACACAGGAGCAAAAAGGGGGAAGATGGTGGCCAAAAGTATGGTCATCCCACAGCATACAGTACACACACACTGACTGAAATTGTTACACATAGGAGCAAATGTACCAGTATAGCCACATGAGAGAGGCAATGTCTAAACAAGTTCCATACCCAGGGGAATGAAGTGTTACTGTAGGTCTTCAGCACACATGGCATGTACATCCTGGACAAAACTGCCACTGGCAAGCAGTATTCGAACCACATCTGACAGGGAGTGGTGTAGGATATGAATGCTGTGGATAGCAATAACAGAGTGCAACAAGTTCAGCCAAGGCTTACTGATATGATACTCTGTGCAAAAGACAAGACACAGGACATTGTGACGGATAAGTCTATCACTGGAAGAGAACCCCTCCCACAAAAGCATCAGTGTCTCAACAGGCAGTGCTCTTGCCTCCGACACTGAGAATTAGAAAGCTCTGAATTCCGTTCCCATCCCAGGTGCTTGGATTAGTTTTCAGTTACTGACACTGTGGCACAGCATAAGGAATGTGCTGCCCCCCTGTGTGCATCATTCTTTGGATGAGACATTAAACCAGAGCCCTGTCTACCTGAGCTGGCAGCAGCTCAGGTGAATGTAAAAGATCCCATGGCACTTAACAAAAAGAGTAAGGATGCTGTATTTACATATCCACATATGTAGTATTGATTAAATATTTACATTTTATTTAAATTCAGTTCTTATTTCTTATATTCAAAATGACTCAGTTTAAGACATATTGCCTGTCACCTTTTCTGCCATAACCATCTTTTCAGTAAGTTCTGCATATCAATTTCTTATTTTTCATTAAACAACTCATCCTATGTTCCTTTCCCAATAATCCACATGACAGAAAAAAGTATTCTGTCTTCTTTATCCCACAATCTACTGCTTAATTTTGTTTTACATATATAAATCAAATAACAGCATTTCCATCTTCACATTAAAGACAAACTCTTTTAGCTCTGACAGGCTAAAAATATTTAACCCTCGTCCAGTTAACAAACATGTTCACAAGTCTCCTCCATTACATACAAATTGTATAACTTGACTCCTTTGCACTTCATTGATCCTTTAACCAATAATTCCTTCATTGAAACTCACCATAAGAGGTCCTGCCATTTGTTTATATTCATAAATCTCTTTCTGCTTGGCATTATTGCTTGATTTTGTCCATACTTTTAACTCACACCAATGAGCTACTACATAATAGAACATTATAACTTTAGTATCACATTTTTCCTCTAATCCCATTCACTGTCACTATTACACTTTCATTGCAATTGTTTTTTCTGATATTTCACCATTGCTGGATTATTTTAACTGCTACTCTTTTCCTCACTCTAATACTCTTTCAAAAATAGTCATATTTTTAATCAAGTAGAGTCAAGCTATCAAAGTATTTCCATGAAATTTTATTACCTGTAATACCCAATCATTCCTCTCAACTTCCTTGCACAAGTCTGGACAAAGCCAAACATAGTCTGGAGACAACATTCTAAAATAGCATATATTACTCTCATTCACTGCAAATGTTAACAGAACAAAATTTTGCATCACCATCCATTTTTGGACGATAAAAAGTAGGAAACTGATGACTGGAGCAAGCAAAGCGGGGGTGAGGAATTAAGCCCTCACTATGACCCAGGTGAATTAACAGCTAGGATGACTGAAGGGCTAACAGGAAGGATGGGAGGAGCCTGTCCTGGGTGGGGAGGAAAGTGGTCACCCAGCTGGCTTCACCTGCCACTCCAATGGAGTGAGACAAAGGCCTCACATGCCACTGAAAGCAGGAGCTGTTTCAGGGAGGCTGTATACTGTGACTGCTCAAGTAGATGATGGTAGCTCCATAACCTCGCATGCAAGGGAACAAGTGTGTGGTATGTGGGGAACATTAAACAGCCTCTGTAGTGATGCATGTGTATATGTCATCATCTAGGGATAAGGTTAAGACTGCAACAGAAAGAAAAAGACTCTCATTGCTGGGATGCTGGTGAGAGCACAAGTGCCCTGATGTCTTCCCAGACAATTTCCCACTTTACAGCTTCTCTAGTTGGCAAATTTGTAGGATGATCCCACACCGGCTGGGAACAAATTGGCCCATGTACCACTGGGGAGGCTTGATGGTCAGAGGACAAAGGGGAGAAAAAGGACAAGAAAAAATTCTCAAGACTGACATTATTGACTGACTGTAATCCCCAGTGATTTATCAGAAATAGGACAAAAATCTGAGGCAAAATCAGGAATATTCTGCACCCTTTAGGGAGTTGATAAATGCACCACGGGATTTAGAAATTTCAATTTTACAATATGGTACTCCACTTTTTGCAAGATTCTGCTCAACATGGTTTTAGGCCAAACCATAGCACATCCACTGCCCTTCTGTCCTTCACACACACACAGTCGCAGTGGCCAGAGACAAAAACCTACTAGTCTCATGTCTTTTCCTTGACCTCTCAAAAGCTTTTGACACCGCCACATACTCAAACTTACTAACTAAACTAGCTGATCTCAACCTCTCCTCCTATGCTGTTCTCTGGTTCTCTAACTACGTATTTATTTATTTTTATTTTTATTTTATTTTACATTTGTTGACCGGGCTAGTCTAACTGGATATATGTCCATTTTCAGTAGAGGCCCGGGGAGAAAAGCTCCACATAGAAGACATGCATAAACATTAATTACAGAAAACTTATTAGACAATAACAGGAGTTCCATGTTAATGGAAACATTTTTTTTTTTATTTATTTTCTCCCCACTATGAGAAGAGAGAAAAGGATTTAGAAGTATTTGGTAGACACCCAAAGCAATGTAATAAGCAGGAACAAGAGAACAAGCTACTTAAAAAGGGACTGGAAGAATTAGTTGAAGGGTAGTAACTGAATGATAAGATGGTAAGATGGCCAATTCTGTTGTTCATAGGTACAATAAGTAAGCTTGGAAGGTTATGGCCTTAAATCTGAAGAAAGAGAGTTGTAAAATGATATTGGGCTAGACTGACAGTGAGAGATACTCTAGTCGGGGTTAGCACAGGGACATAGCCCGTGGGTTGTAAGGTATGATTTGAGATTCTTTTTAAATAGTGAAGTTGAAGAAAGAGATGTAAGTTCACCAGGAAGTAGGTTCCAGCTTTTGCCTGCAGTGTTAGCGAAAAGAGATTCTCCTGCTTTATTATTAGATTTTTGAGTGGTGACGAGTAGTTTGTTTGCAGAGCGTAGGTTTGTAAGATTTTTATATGGGCAGATTAGACTTGTGAGAATTGGTGTGTTACTTGAATGATAAAGGGTTTTATGGGTAATAGTTAGTTGGTGAAGTAGAATTTGGTTCTGCAGTTCCAGTCAACACAGTTGCTTCAGATTTTGGCAGTGATGGGATCTGATAGGGGAGCCAGTGGCAAATCTGGCAATATTATTGTAGGAGATTGACAGTTTGTTGAGGTTACTTTTTGATAGATTTGTGTATATAGGGGAGGCATAAAAGAGTGTTGAGATAAGGTGGGTGTAGGCAATAGAAGTTCTAGCCATAGGAGTAAGGAAAGGTTTAATTCTATAGAGGGAGCCTAGTTTTTGGTTAACTGATTTTATTGTGGTGTTAATATGAGTTTCCTAGTTAAGGTTGTGGTCAATTGACACTCCTAAGAGTTTAGTGGTAGTGGCAGGGGATATAACTGTACTATTTTTAGATTTAATAGTGAAGTGAAGTGGGATGGACTTGAGTGTGAGAGCAAATAGGAGTAGTTTAGTCTTTTTGGGGTTAAGGAGGAGGCAGCGCTGTAAAAAACAGTCCTCAAAAAGCTCAAAGACATTTTGGGTGAGGGACTGCAGTTCAGACAGTTCAGTAGCTGAGGAGATTAAGGTGGAGTCATCTGTGTATTGAATGGATACAGCATGTGGGATACTAGCCATTGTTCAACTACCTTTTCTACAGGCTACAGTCTGTCAGATGGCTTTAGACCTGCTCTCCTTTCTTACCCTTCCAGACAGGCATCCCCCAGGGCTCCATTCTGGGACCACTTCTTTTCAACATCTTCACAAACAACCTCCACTCTTCCTGCACCACCCCCTCCCTGATACAATACGCAGATGACTCTACCCTCATCTCATGCTCTAATGACATCTCTCACCTCCACTCTGTCACTCAAAAAACATTTCACAATGTTGAACAATGGCTAACTGATAACCAGCTCATCCTAATCCCCCCAAAAAAACAAGCTCCTCCTTTTTTACCTAAATCCATCTCCTATCATAAAACCACCTTTACCATCTCATCATGACAATACCGTTATCAAAGCTGATTCTCACACTAAACTTTTTGGTATTATAATTGATGATCAATTAAAATTTGACCAGCATATACAACATTGTATTAAATAGACAAATCAAAACATGGGACTACTCTATAGAAACAAAAAATTCCTAGCCACTATCTCCAAACCCTCTCTGGCCAGGCTTTCCTCCTACCCTGTCTTTTATATGCCTCACCAGTACTCACATTTCTATAATCTACCTTAACAAACAAACTGGAACAAACTTATAACAACATAGCTCGTTTTGCCAGCAATCAGCCATGCAAATCTCACCACTGCCTCACTTTATAACAACTCCAATGGCCTGAGTTACCCCAACTTCTTCTTCTTTCCCAACTACATTTCACTCACACCTTACTAAACAAACCCTTAGCCTTTCCATCTTTCTCCTGTCTTATATTCCTCTACACCCCATTTCACAATCTACGCTGCTCAGATCAACACCATCTTAATATCTATAAAACAAATAAAAACATTGGCAAACTACTATATAAAAGCACAGTGTCTCAAGCCTGGAACAATCTCCCACCAAATATTCGTAACAACAAATGTACAACTCAATTCAGAATTGAACTTAAAAACTATTTTCTTTATACTAGCTCCTGCCCATGCCAGGACCCTTCTTAATTCCACCCCCCTTTCCTCAACACCTTTCACTACTCAAACTATCTCAGCCTTCTACTATCCATACTATACCTCTCAACTGTACAGATTTTCACAGAATGTCCAGATTTTTGCCTCATATTTTTGGTATATTCCTCCTAAAAATCTGTACTTTTCAGGCAAATAGCTGAGGATTGAATTCATTAAATAATGACAAACATTTCAGTTTAAGACTCCATATCCTCCAGAAAATTCATGCTAATGTAAAACCTATTATTCTATCAACTTTCTAAGCTTGTATGAGCAATATTTAAAATCTGTCTCTATTTGTCCCTCCCCATCATTTTAGGCTTTGTCCAGATTTTTTGCTCTAAGAGGGTGAGAGGTATTATTCCATACTCTTTGTTAACAGCAACACTAGCTTGTATTCACTACCAATCTAGATATAATATTCTGTAATTTTAGGATCTACTAGCATGAATTTAATGGCTGATTTTTTTTTCTCTCTCTTTCTCTAATAAACTCATATCCTGCTCACTCAACATTTTTTCTTCTTTTTTATTCTCTGTACATACTTTTTATGCAACTTCTGTTATTGTAAATATGTGCAACAATATTAACTATGTAAGTTTTCCTGCTTTACAAGTGTATGATACAACTATGTAAATTTCTTGTTTTTTGAATGTATGCATGTTTCATTGTATTTTTTAATTTATGCATGTTTAATTGCTGCTGTATTTATCTGGAGCTTTTCTCCTCAGGTCTCCACTGAAAATGGGCCTTTGGCTCAGCTGGACCAACCCCATTAATAAATAAATAATTTTACCTAGATTCCAATACTACTTGGGAAAATAACTAAAAGCTCGTTTTTCCTTAGAGGTAGGAAACATATACACTCCATTTCAATCAGTTAATTGTCCTAATAACACAGTTAAAGTGTGGGGGAATTTTCCTAGTACCCTGGCCAAATTTCCCTTAGTTATTATGAATACCTCTTTGGAGAAACCCTAAAAAGAGGTCACTAGACTTGTGGGATTAATCTGGTCAACAAAGACTAAATACATGAAAATAAAATCTCACTGAGACTTAGGACCTTTTGAGGTCCTTCACACCAAAGGTGGATTAAATGTGGGAGCTGGGCTAGCATGAAGCATCCATCTGTCAGCTGGTGATAAACTACATTAAGAATATGAACTACAGAACAGTTTAGTATAATCCATCTCAACTGAAGGCCCACCTGCATGTCTGTCTTTCAAGCCAACTCTGCTCTATAAATGCAGCAACCTGAGCATCAAATAATTTAGATATAAACAATCTCCAAACTCTTGACTCCACACAGTTTGGCTTTATCAAGGGGAGATCCTGCCTGCTGAGCCTGGTTGACTTCTTTGAGGCAGTCACCAAGGCTGCGGATGAGGGTAAGGCAGTGCATACAGCCTACCTCGACCTGGCCAAGGCCTTTGATACCATTCCCCACTCAGGTATCATTGATAAACTCATCAAAATAGGCATCAATCCTCACATCACTAGGTGGGTTGCAAAGTGGCTCACAGACAGGACCCACAGAGTGAAAGATGCAGATTCCAAGTCAGAGTGTCGATCAGTCACGAGTAGAGTCCCACAGGGCTCGGTCCTGGGCCCTGTCCTGTTTGGCATCTACTTCTCAGATGTCCAGGCTAACACAGAAGGACTCTGGCTGACCAAGTTCACTGATGACTGCAAGCTAGGAGTCATTATCAACTCCCCAAGTGATGCAGACATCCTACAAAAGGGCATCTCTGATACCAGTGACTGGTGTTGGAACCATGGCCTGAAGCTTAATGCCAAAAATTGCGTTATCATCCTCTTTGAAAAACAACTCAGTTTCTGCCACTTGCCATGTTGATGGGAGCCCACTGAACACTGAAGGGGCCATAAGAGATCTGGGCACCCAGGTCGACAGCCACCTCACCTTCAGCCACAACATTGCCACTGTGGTCAGAAAGTCCTTCTATGTGGCACATCTTATAACCAAAGGTTTTGCATCCAGGCAGAAAGAGGTCATCATCCCTCTCTACTCATCCCTCATTAGACCAGTCATTGAATATAATGCCCCATTTGGCATATATCTGACCAAACGCCTACAACAGCTGGAGAGGCCGCAAAAGTACCTCACAAAAAGAATCCAAGGCCTTACTTGACTTACAAAGCCATGTCTGACCCAGCCCTACTTGAAATGCTATACCTAAAGAAATCCCAATCATCCCGCACCACACGCTCCAGAGATCACAACCTCATTACCACAATTAACAGAACATGCTGGAGGGACAGGTTCATCTCCCAAAGACTGCACATACTCTGGAATAAGCTTCCCATTCATGTCAAGCAGAGCACCTCACTGGCCCTCTTCAATAGAAATCTTGACAAGTGGATGGGTAACAGAAAGTTCACTCCAGGGATCATTCCAGTTGCACTACTGGATATGGGCACTGTGAACTAACATCGAGTAGCACGGTGCCTGGGCAATTTTTTGAGGGCTAGGCTTGTAAAGACTCCAGGGCCAATAGCTTAGTACACACCTATGAACCTATGAACTTATTTATGTCAAGAATGCTATTCCTGTTTTAAATGAGTAGTACTATGCATGTCAAGTAAGCTGCAGAGGCTATGGCAAACATTATTTCCCTCCTGTGCACCATGATTCTCAGTGCAAAAAGCAAATTGCACTGTAGTGCAGTGCACCTTTTCTATTTGTTTCTGAATCTGTCCACCATTTTGGGTTTCATCACTTGAATATGTAATGTGACTAATTTGCACATAGTTCCTCTTTTTATGTCATTACGCAGTCTTTAGCATGTGCTGCATAACATGCTAATCTGAGACCGGCATGATCCTACTGTCTGTAGCTCTATATTGCTCATACCTTGCATGTGTCACTACCTACGCTAATTTGTGCTGTGCACTGGGGTAATTACCTGTGAATCCTAGTTATAGCTTGTTCTTCAGACAGTTACACCCATATGAACTACGTTGCTCTTTTTTCATGTCTAAGCTATTGGAGCATTACTACATGTTTGTGTTTGGTGGTTACCAGATCTAAAGCAGAGCAAAGACTAGATATATACTCCCAAGATGTCTCATGACATTGATGTCAATGTAGGACAATGGATTTGAAGTACAACTTCTGGTCTTCTATGGATATGCTGCTGACACAGAAACTTGAAAATGCATACACAGCCAAGTGTTAAGTGTCTGATTTTTCTTTATAAAGCACTAGATAGATATTACACAGGAGCCTTACTCTGTTAGAAAGAAGTGTAATGTCAAGTAGTCTTTTAACACCTCTCAGCAGTGACGATGTTATATCTACAAACAAAATGGCGAACCCTGAAATGTTAAATACAGAGGATTATAAGCCTTCTCATTTATTTAATTATATTTTAGAGCAGAACACTGGTGATGGTAAGCATATATTTCAGATTTAACTGCCTTATTTGAGGGTTTAGATATGTTTGCCGAATCTCTGATAAATTAATCATAGCAAAACTCTAGTCTTGTTTTTCAACAGTTATACATTATAGAAGCCAGACAATGTGGCAAATGTACATGCTTTCTAATTTAATTTAGCAGTATGTTTTGTCAGATACACAACTCATGTACATTTTGACAGTGTTTGTAGGTGGATGAGTTGACTTATCAATTGCATGTAGTATACTAGAAAATGTCTGTTTTGTGATTTTAAAATCAATACTCTAGTAACATACAGAAGAATACTAATAATACCAAGCACAAAGAAACAAAAGCTTTCTGTGTGTATGTGTGTGTGTGTGTGTGTGTGTGTGTGTGTGTGTGTGTGTGTGTGTGTGTGTGTGTGTGTATGTGTTTTGGTATATATCTATATATATATATATATATAATATATATATATATATATATATACATATTTTATATATATATATATATATATATATATATATATATATATATATATATATATATATATATATATACATACACTAGACATAAATATGTATACATATGCTTCTGACAGAAATGTTTCCTAATTATTGTGTACTGTTGCATATTGAATAATACTGTATAAACAATATGGGTCCAATATTTAAGTGCAGTTTTACAGAATGCTTATTCTGGCAATTTAATGATAACTTGATTTGCAGTTTGGTATATTTGTCTACAATATATTCTAGATAGATTATTAACATGCAAACCACGGACAAAAGTAAAATGAACCAAACCAATAAAACAAAGAGCGAGGTCCTTAACGTGTTTATTTAAAACGAAAACGTTTTCGCCACGGAGGTCCGTAGCTTCTTCAGAGAGTAAAAAACCAAGAAGAAGCTACGGACCTCCGTGGCGAAAACGTTTTCGTTTTAAATAAACACGTTAAGGCAGCAATCGTGTTGGGTTTGCTTCTGACAAGGACCTCGCTCTTTGTTTTATAGATTATTAACATGCGATATTTTATGATATAATACTAAGAGTTCGTTTGTTTGTCTTTCGGCTTTTCCCGGTTAGGGGTCGCCACAGCGACACTCCGGTCCGCTAATGATTGGCAGTAGATTTTCACGAACACCGAGGTGCCAGCTCAATGTCCAACCTTCAATGAAGGCACGCCCATTTATGCATGTCTTTCGAACGCCCAACAAACCGTAGGGAGAACATGCAGACTCCACACAGAAGGCACTCCCCACACTCCAGCTGAGAATCGAATGTGAGAACCTCTTGCTGTGAGGCAACAACGCTACCGCTGCACCACCACGGATTCCATGATATAATACTAAGAGTAGTATTTATAATTCCACACTTCACAGCTGCATAACAGGAATCTGCAAACAGAGTCACTATGCCTATAAGTAAATGAACAAAATTTGAAGAAACAGCTGTGGTTTAATTACTTCAACTCCCACATTAGTTTCATATATCAGAAGCAGTGTGAAATGAAAAGAAATTAGTGTAGTTATGTGCAGAATACTTTGTATGTACTTAAAGTCACAAATGGCACTGTGTATTTTCAGTGGGTACCTGCAGGGGCGATTCTGAACTGAACAGATCTCTCAAGAATTTCAACAATAACCTGTGCTGTGTAGAGCTCAGGGCTGCTGGACTACAGTTTTCCCAAATGGTTTTAGGATTCTTTTATTCTCTGCAAAGGGTATCCTTAAATGGACACCATGTTCTGGGTTTTATAAAATTAGAAAGGGGAAAGATGGGACAACTGGAAGAAGGGTAGAAATAAGACAAAGAAATGCAAAAGGAACACATTAGAATGATTGTGCTTAAGGTGGTAGGAAAGGATGGGCACTATGTTGTGGAGACAGACTACGATTTTTCAATTTTCTTAATGAAGGAATAAGGGCAGAGGATGTGGCAAAGATAATTTGGAAAAAGTTAAAGAATTTTTTCAGAAGAAAAAATAATGCAGATGAGGCAGATAGGCGCACTATGGTGGGCTAACGCTGGAGGGGAGTCAATACATACAGACAGCAGACAAACAAAGGGAGGATGATGAAATCTGTGAGGCAGCCTCCATATCAGTCTGGAGGACCTCAGTTATCCTTCCCCTCCCTGATGGACTTGGGGAGTCAACCTGCAATGGTGTGGGGGTAGAAGCCTCTGGTGGCTCAATGGTCTTAGCCGACAATGGCAGCAAGTCTTGTGTCTCCTGATGAGAGATTGATATTGGCGCCTGCACTGGTCCATGTCCCTCTTAACTATAGCTTCAATCAGATCCTGAAGCTCACAGTGCTGGCTTACCAGGCTTCCATGTGCTGGGCCCACAAGTAGAGCCACTGTCCCACTCTGTGAAGATTTCCTCAGACACGGGCAGTGGCACTTTTTGTCTCACCTATGAAGCACCTGGGCACTGCTGGACCTGCAGAAATAATAACATAAATGAGAAAGCAAAATAAAGAGCGAGAGACAGAAAGAGAACAAACAGACTCATAAGTGCTAAGAAGCAAATGTGCATACTTTAATAACAGAAAATTAAGCATTTCATTCTTGATTCTGATGGTAGCATTAAGTAAACATAGCTTGCAGGTATTAATGTAATATCTGACTTCTGACGTGTACTTCTTCAGGTTCATTGATATCACTGCTTCTTGTGTAATGTGAATGAGTAACTGCTTTTAGTTCTGCAATGTCGTATCATTACAAATCTGCAATAAAGTAAATACAGAACAACTACTGCTTTGGTAACAGATAATGCTTTCAATACTAAGTATTCATTATTGGCATAGTACATTCTCTTCCATAGTCATGGTTCAGTATAATACATTTACATAAACCTCACAGATTATGTGTACTGAAAACTTACTGATGCTGTGACTTATATAACCTGACAATTTAAAATGTGTTGCTTCAATAATCACTGGTGCTGCATTTTAATGTTATATAATTTTATATTATTTTATTTTATTGGGTTTTTGTTATACTTATAAGGTCATTGTACCAGTCAGGTTACTCTCTTTATTGGGTTTTTGTTATACTTATAAGGTCATTGTACCAGTCAGGTTACTCTCCACTATTGCTTCCAATTATAAGCAATTTCCTCAGGAGCTCTTGAAATATAGAAAAAAAAATAAACTTAAGAGAAAAAGAAAGTTGCTTACTCATCCCACTTCTGTGCACACTCTAGCTGAAAGCAGTGTAATACTTCCTACTCTTCTGCTATCTTTAATAGCAAAGCTTCAGGTATAACAACACCCCCCCCCCCATTTTCTTCACTTTCTACAGCGTTCCATTATCTTGTTCTGAAAAAAATAAATGAAAACTCCAGCCAAGCTAGAACTTCCAATGAATGACCTCCCAAACCTCATGTAACAGACGCACATGGGATATATACAAATAGCCCTTATAAACATCAAGTGTTTTAGCTATATAGCAAATCTGATTGCCCATGATTTTTACATTTGAAGTCATTTTAATGGACAATTGTAGGCCACTAAAGCCAAACCCCACTAGCTACAGATATGCATATCTCAGCCTTATCATGAGAGCATAAGCAGCATTTTTGACTACGCATAAGAAACACAGGGTTGTTATACCCAGCTGATGTCCATTACCATTAGGGTGACTGCAAAATATCCCAACTAACAAATTAAATCAAAGAGTTAGAAGGTCACACTGAAAAACCAATCAGAAAAAAAAAAATAAATGAAAACTCCAGCCAAACTAGAACTTCCAATGAGTGACCTCCCAAACCTCCTGTAACAGAGGCACATTGGATATATGCAAATAACCCTTATGAACATCAGGTGTTTCAGCTTTATGGCGAATCTGATTGCCCATGACTTTTACATTTGAAGTAATTTTGAGGGCATGGAGACTTTTGGTAGTGGGATTCCAGTGGCAGGGCTAAAAGGGCAGGAGCTGATCCTCCAGCTTTTGTCCCATGTCAGTTTTCTTCCATTTGGAGGCAGCAGCAGCCTACTCAAGCTTCCACATAACTCCTGCAGCAAGCAAAGGTGTATTTGGGCTTTAACAGATTGCATTGCTGTAAAGTACAACATTCAGAATGAGATGTATAAGTCTGAGGCAAGGAATATCAGAGTGTGACCCACAGCCACCTGGGTGTGATATTACTCTGCACAGCTGATACACCCATGTAGTTTTGTTACTTATTGAAAGGGTAGAAGTGGAAAAATTATGTATAATATCAAGAAATTTGTCAGGACAGACCATACCCTCATGGACTACAAAGTTTTTTTTATCTTTAATATAAAAAGTAACTTCTTTGGAATGTGATATTCCACTTGTGTTTCACATATTTTCAAGGGTGCTTACATGCAATGAAATTGTTTCCTGTAGCAGTAACAGGGAGGTCACACAGCAATTCCTGTATGGAATGTTTTATTTTAAAGTTAAGAGACATGATGCATCTTCCCTGGGGTTGGGACTGTGCAGGGGAAATAATGAAATATGGAATCACAACAGCCTGCTAGAGTGAGGTTTGGTTGCAGTCAACCTTACAAATGAACGCACAAGGTAAAGCATGCTGGAGTGCAACTGAGATATAAATACTACACATGCATAACCATAATCTAAGCTCTATTTGCCCACAGCAAGCTGAAGGCAATTATGCCTATAAGAGGGTATACACATCTGCTGTATAATGCAATTCATACAGCTCAGCATGGCTGATCCTCATTTGTATAAAAACATCTCACATCATCCCCAGCCTATGCCAACCTGCTTCAGTCTACCAATTTCAGCATCTCTGGGCTTCTACAAAAAACTGTGAAAAAAATGAGAATGAAGCAGGTTTAACTGGAAACGATGAGGAAAAGGCAAAAGGCAGTTGTCAGTATAATGTAGTGTGGCCTCTCCAACATTAGCCTATATTTCCTGGTAAGAAATGGCATTTTATAATATTTGTCTGATTAGTCCTGAAATGCTTAAGTGTATGTAAGGTGCTATTTTCAGTGCAGTCTACATCTGAAAAGTGGCTAACTGCAAATGGTAGACTCCAGCAATAGGCCAGGGACAATGTACACACTACATTCATTAAGTACTCACTTATATGAGCTATTATTTAATATACTCTGTACTACACTCTCACAGCAAAACATACAGGAATATATGTTTCTTCTACAGTAGAGGAATATGTAGCATAGGCAGTACTGCCAAGAAAACTCATACCCACACCTCAGGAAATAATGTGTCAATGTGCTTATCACACATTTGTTTGTTTTTATAATAACTGGCATGCATGATCCATAATTCCTTAAAGTATCATACAGGGGATGCAGATGTGAATTTAATACAATATGTGATTGCAGGTTACAAACTGCTGCAGTAGCAGGGAACACACCACAAGAATGGCAACTTTGTTCCTGAGGAGAATCACATCCTTACGGATGTTCTAAGGACATATGCACAGTGAGCGCTGAGGCATGGAATCAAGCAGTGGCTGATATAAATAATTTAGTGTGAAGGAACTGCACCTTGGTACAGTGTATGAAAAGAATGGCATGGTGGGATGTTCCAGGACAAAAGCTAGGCAGACAAAATCTAACCACATACAAAACCAATGTTTTAGGAGTAGGGGGCAAGCTCCCCCCCTGCAGATTATATATTCCAACTCCAATGTCATGAAACAGTGGGGAAAGGGCATAAATCCTCTTCTAGTATAACTACAATTTTGTCAATATTTTATGTTTACATACTTTAGCATTTAGATATTTTTTGCTGATATTTTATCTTTAGTTATTTTTTAGTTTAGATTATTTTAAGTAAATCCATATATACATATATCTATCTATATATATATATATATATATGTATAGCAACAACCCAGCAATCCAAGAAAAGAAGACTAATAACAAGAAAATGCGGGTGTCACTGCTTGGGACCGGAACACATGAACTGAAGCAGATGAAAATGAAGACACCAAGACCACAAAATTTAGCACTTTCATTCCATTTTTAATCACTGGAACTTCATCAGAAAATAAAATATGTAACAAATCACTACTATAAATACCAACTACTTAATTATTTAGCAAATCACAGTACAACAGTGAAACTGTTTAATTAGTTAATTCATTTCATCTCAAAGGTCTCATATACATCCTAAATAATACAGCTACCTTAAACCATTATGCTAACAGACAATTGTTTGTATAATTATTTTTCTTTTTACTCCAATTATAAACATGTGTACAGAATATTGTACTTAAGTATACTTTTGATATTAATGTGCTCATTTAAACCAGGCTTTCTATCAGCTCTCAACATAATCTGCCATCTAAAGATTTGTTGCAACAACCTGAAAATTTAACTTTATCTACTTGTTCTAAAACAAAAAATGGAACTTCCTAATATTTTCACACACTATAATGTGTTTACCTAAAGCATTCATTGTATATTTGTCTTTGATAGCTTTAAGATGTTCACGTATTCTGTTCTTAAGTGGCCTAACACGTTTGCCAATAGAGAACTCATGACAGGTGCTGCAAAAACTGATGTAAACTATATTCTTGCTATTGCAAGTATAGAATCCCATCATTTGAAACACCTTATTAAGATGAGGAAATTGCAAAATATTAATGGAACAAATAAACCTACATTTACAAATAAAA
Source organism: Protopterus annectens (assembly GCF_019279795.1). Lineage (NCBI taxonomy): Eukaryota > Metazoa > Chordata > Ceratodontiformes > Protopteridae > Protopterus > Protopterus annectens. The sequence continues at coordinate 1,458,445,810 of NC_056746.1, read as the reverse complement.
AACGAGCATATAGAGGTGAAAAGAAAAACACAAATCGTAAAAAATCACTCCTAAGTCTGACTCTCCTTACCCAAGAAAATGTCCAGCCAATAGCCAATAGTTATCAAGAACAGTTTAATGATAAAAACAGAGAGTTGTCACATCTTATAGAGACAAAAATAATCCACAGCACAAAATAGGCAAGCGTTTTTGTCTGGTCAAATTACAGACTTTATCAAAACCATAAAAGCTCTCTCTGTAAGTGCTTTAATATACCTCACTTCCTGTCACAATTGCAACAGCATAAAAAGTAGAGGGTAAAAAACATTTTGTTAAACCTTTATCTAAACCTAAAATATACAAAATAATTATCCATTCCCTCCAATATGTTTTATATGATAAAAAATAAAATATATTGTACATCATACACATAATATTATAAATGCCCTTTGCTTCAAAACGGGCACCAAAGATAAATAATTATTAATAGCAGGGGGTTGATTGGCATTCAGTGACAATTGCCTCATTAATTCTCTTTTTTTAATTTAATTACCCCAATCTCCTCCCCTCTCGTTGTATCTGACCACTTCTAAAATACCAAACTTGTACCCTATAAAATTACCACATATCTGTCCATGTTTGTACGGGGCATTATTTTTATTATGGATTTCCATTGCATACAGGTGCTCGTAAATTCTTCTTCTCAAAGATCTTTCAGTTTTACCTATGTAAAATACGTTGCACTCCTGACAAACACTCACAGTATACGTGTAATGAAGCTAGATAAGGGGGTGGTGTTGTTTTGGTTAACAAAACAGATTATGTCAATGATATAACTAATATGTTGTTAGGCACGGACAAATACGAAGTAGCTTCTATTAATGAAATTAACATTTTTCATAGAAGGTTGCAATTGTTTTTGGAAGACAGTTTACTGCAGGGGGTGATCAATGAGGAATTGTTTAACTTCTTGCAGAATAAACATCCTTACACTCCAACTGTCTTTGATATACCAAAAGTGCACAAAAATGTGCAACACCCCCTTACAAGCTAATAATGGCAGCACATAATAGCTCCACTTATTCATTGAGAGTGTTTATTGATCGTCTACTGAAGGATACACTATGTAGCATTGGACACGTACTATTCGACTCTTGGGATTTTTTTGTTCAGGTTCCAACATGATTTTTTTAAGGAGACCACAGGTTTTTCAACAATAAATGCTGTTGATTTGTTTGGCTCCATCCCCTATGGTATTGGATTAGAACTGTTTCATGAGGCCTTATTGGAATATAGTAATTTGAGTGCAAACATGATCAACTTTGTTATGGAAATAATGGAATTAATTCTCAACAACAATTATTTTGCTTTTGAGGATGAGTTTTACAGACAGTTAAAAGGGGTCGCCTTGGGGTCAAGTTGCCCCCCCGATGTATGCATATTTGGTTATGACCATGTGGGAAAGGCGCTTCATTTTTGGATCAGATTTTGTAGGATATTGGTTATTGTACTTGTAATACCCTGACGATATTTTTATTTTATGGAAAGTAGATATTGCTACGGTCGAGAATTTTTTAGATTACATTAATAGTGTATGTGATTATTTTAAATTTACACACACGACCCCATCACTGTTAATTATTTGGATGTTAATATTACTAAGGATTTAAACACGAATACTTTTACGGCCAAGGTATATCGCAAGCTGACTTATTCTAATAGTTTTTTAAGTTTTAATAGCCAACATCCGTTCCATGTTAAAAATAATCTAGAGAGGACAAATGATTAGGGGGGCCAGAATGTGTTCAGCTCAAGATAGTTTTAAGAGGGAATTAGGTAAACTAACTCAAATGTTTATTGATAGGGATTACCCGGAGGATTGGGTTCAGGAGTAGAGTGCTGACATTTTTGGTGGATGGGGTACTAGATACATCCCCTTGTTAGGCTAACCTCAGCCTTCTAAAAATCATCATTCCACAGTGATTAATAACACTCATTCCCACTCAATGGTTACACAATATGGCTTCTTTGGTCATAAGGCACAGGGCATTTCATCTAAAAATTGGGTTACCTTGGAAGGTAATGCGGACCTTATTAATTCCTTGCGGAACGGATCCTCATTTTTGTATAAGGTGGGATACAATATGAAATATCTATTAGAACATCCCCTACCACACACAGGTAAAAAAGGGGAACTGAGGGGTGTGGCAGATGTAATCAGTGTCCATATGTTCTGAAAAACAGGGAGATTTGGTTAGGCGACCCTCCGCAGAGAGTTCATTTGGTTGGGGGGAACTGCCAAACCAAGGGTTTGGTTTATGTGTTTGTCAGGGGTGCAACGTGTTTTACGTAGGTAAAACTGAAAGATCTTTGAGAAGAAGAATTTACAAGCACCTGTATGCAATGGAAATCCATAATAAAAATAATGCCCTGTACAAACATGCACAGATATATGATAATTTTATAGGGTACAAGTTTGGTATTTTAGAAGTGGTCAGATACAACGAGAGGGGAGGGGATTGGTGTAATGAAATTGGAAAAAGAGAATTAAGGTGTCAATTGTCACTGAATGCCAGTCAACCCCCTGGTATTAATGATTATTTATCTTTGGTGCCCGTTTTGAAGAAAAAGGGCACTTAAATTATAATATGTATATGATGTACAACATATTTTGTTTTTTATCATATAAAACATATTGGAGGGACTGGATAATTATTTTGTATATTTTAGGTTTAGATAAAGGTTTAACAAAATGTTTTTTACCCTCTACCTTTTATGCTGTTGCTTTAAAGTGTTAATTGTGACAGGAAGTGAGGTATATTTAAGTACTTACAGAGTGAGCTTTTATGGTTCTGATAAAGTCTGTAATTTGACCAGATGAAAGCGCTTACCTATTTTGTGCTGTGGATTATTTTTGTCTGTATAAGACATGACAACTGTCTGTTTTTATCATTAAACTGTTCTTGTGGACTATTGGCTATTGGCTGGACATTTTCTTGGGTAAAGAGAGTTAGACTTAGGAGTGATTTTTTTACAAATAACCCTATATTGCCTACATAAACCTCAGGCAAATGGTCCTTACCTTTTAGAAAAATATCTTAACATTACAACTTGGATAAAACTCTAATAATACCTTAACATTCATTGACTTCTTCACTACAAACTGTGGTTGGCTACCCAACAGACTACCCAATGGATTGTGAGGGACAAATATATTTAAAAAGTGATTTATTTTCATTTATTATATATTATGGACTGAATTCATGAACAGCTAGATGAAGTGCAGCTATTGTGTAAGCAGTGCTGCATGCCACAAACCCAATAGAGTGCTATTTGGCATTCTTTAAATGGCTCTTCACTTAGTGTAGAGTCTCAAAACAAGGGTGAACAGCAGAATATGCTAATACAAATATAAGTAGCCAAACTACACACTAATTAACCAATCCAATATCACAGAGTTATTCAATAGCCAATAAAGCAATAGTGTACACTCAGTGTAGCAATTTGTCCTGAAATACAAAACTCTGAATTACAGCCACAATTACACTTAGAAAAAAAAGTTAGCAGCTGCTGTTGCCTTTATTAACCTGTATGTGCAACTGGCTTTAACTCAAGGTGCTGCTGCTTCTGCTATACCATGGCCAAGAAGAAGAAATGTGTTTAGACCCAGTTTGACTTACCATTGACTGCATGGCTCAGAAACTGTAGAGTGATACTGTGTAGACAGGGAAACACTAGAAAAAATATGCAACCTCAGCCACCTTCACCTGAGACCCCAGTGAAAACAAAGTTATGTATAGCTTTACATATACTAGTTAGAGGTACTTTCCAGAGAGATACAGGGGACGTATTAGGGGTGTCACAGGCCTCAGCTTCCAGAATATCACATCAGTTTCTAAATGCAACGCTACAGTATGCAAGGGATCACATCTTTAAGCCATGCAACCCAGATGAGACAGAAAGAACCATGAAGGAATTTTATACAGTAGTCCATTTACCTGAAGTTTTGAGGGCAGTAGATTGTGCACACATAGAAATAAAAACCCCATCCAATTAACTGGGAAGGAGGTACATTAACAAGAAAGGATACCATTCTATAAACTGTCAGGTTGTTTGTAATGCCCAAAGGATCATCTGCATTGTCTGTTCAGCTGACCCAGGTAGTTTTCAAAACTCATACATATGGCACATCTGTGAGCTGTACACAAGATTTGCTGGGGTGACTTTCCATATCGTCATCTAGTGCAGAATGCAGATTATGCACTGGAGCATTGACTAATGACTCTCCTGAGAAACCCACACAGTACCACCAGCAAGGATACAGTGATGTCTATGCTCAAACTAGGAATATCATAGAAGGTGTATTCAGCTTGCTCAAATCAAGTTTACAATGTCCAGACACATTAGGAGTGGCCCTGTAGTATTACCCAGCAGCATCTGCCAAAATACTCAGAGTCTGTTCCATGTTGCATAATAGCATTCTAAGGAAACAGCTTCAACAAGGATAAGAAGAAGCAGGACCACAGTTTCCAGTATCACAGGCAGGGCCAAAAGCTCCAGCAGATAAAGATAAGGATTCTGAGGGAGAACAACAAATTGCAGATGCGGCCAGCAGATGGAGGCATGCACAACATGCCATGGCTCTGGCTAAGAAGCAAAGGATAGCACGCACACTGACTACCCTTGTTAAAAACTAAGAGCCTCAGCATGCATAAATATTAAAACCAATGCCTGGAAAATAACACAGCCTTTACTTGTACACGTGTAACATGATGTTCTATAACAATATAATAACAGGTATGAATTAAAAATTGTGCTGTGATGTGATTTATATAGATTTAACTTCAGCATTTGACAGAGTCATGCACAAAACACTGATCAATAAATTAGTACAACTAGGTATTGATGTACTGTTGATAAGATGGATAGCTGCATGGCTTATAAATAGGACATGGCAAGTATCACACACCAACTGGATAGGTGAAATCCTTGGTCACAGTCAAGGTGTCTCACATGGCTCTGTGCTAGGCCCTTACTTGTTTAGATTGTATCTTTCAGACCTTACTTTTTCATCTGAGGTGTTCTACAGTCTATATGCTGATGACCTGAAATTGGGTAAACTGATTACAAGTGTTACAGATAAGGCATGTCTGCAAAATAATATGACTAAATTGACCATTTGGGCACAGGAGAATAATATGTTGATAAATACATCAAAAACTAAACTTATGTGATTTGGGAGACATAAACTGAAAGGTGAATATTTAATACAGCACACAGTGATTGAAACTGTAGACTCATTTAAGGACCTGGGTATATGGGTAGATTCAGCTATGAATTTTTCTAATCATATCAACCAATTGGCTAATGATAGTTATAGAACTATAGGTTGTATAAAAAGATTTATAAAGTCTAGGAAATCAAGCATAATGAAGTCATTGTTTGTTAGTTACATTAGACCCAAACTTGACTATGGAATAACAATATGGAAACCCTATAGGAAAACAAGCATGAGTAAACTGGAAAGAGTACAGCGGAAATATACTAAGGGCATCCATGGATGTGAAAATCTAAGCTATTATGAAAGACTATAATATCTGAATTTGTACAGTGTCTCTTATAGATATTTAAAAGGAGATCTTTTTCAGGTATATAAGGCATTTAGGGACAACTACCTCTGGGAATGTTTGGGGTTATCAAAAAGTACTAGAGAATCATCAGATAACCTATGTAGAAGATTCTATATGAATGAGAAGTGTACTAATTGGTTCTCTGACAGAGTAGCTGATTCTTGGAACAGACTACCAAATTACATTAAAGGAAGTACTAGTTTAGATATTTTTTAAGAACAGCCTGGACATTTATTATGGGAACAAGTGTTTTGGCATATTGGCAAGCTAGAAGGGCTTAATGCCCGTGCTTGAAACATTTGTATGTATGTATGTATGTATTTACTTGACCATGTAATGGTTGTCTTCTGTTAGTATCAGACAGAGACAACCTCCAAGGACACATCTTGTATCCACAGTATTGACAAAGTCTGGAACCTGTATAGAAAAAAATAAACTTACAAAACTGTTTACTTTCATATGCAAACTCTTTTATGTCCCTAGGCTGGAACATGTCCCAGGTGTACAGTAATGTGAGTAATACATTATGACTGATGTTTGCAATATACAGCTCTGTATTTTGCACAATACTGTACATCAAGCATCTCAGTTGACCACTGGATATAAACCAGTGAGCAGGTTAATGGTAGCATCATTTGTACAAGTACCAATACTTAAATATCTTCTTTGACTGCATTACTAAGAATACTAACAGAAATGGCATGACGGCCAACAATTACAGAAGCAGCCATTCACAACTGATTACAAATAATGACTAAAAATGTATTCTGCAATACATTTACATTAAATAAAAGATTCTGCATAAGCATGCATTAGCTATCCACTTTGTACATTAGACATATATGCAACCCAAAGTCACAAAGAAATGTCCACATGGCAGGGCACAGTCATTATCACTTGCACAGGGTATTGGGTTGGCAAGTCTGACATCAAAGAAGTGAGTGTGTGCAAGGAAAACAAAATAAGTATTCCTTAAGCATCCAGTTTGCAGGGGATAATAACAAGATTTGTATTGCAGCCAACAATGCTGCCTAGATAAGTATAGTGTGTGTGTGTGTGTGTGTGTGTGTGTGTGTGTGTGTGTGTGTGTGTGTGTGTGTGTGTGTGTGTGTGTGTGTGCCCTTGCTTATGAGAGGAGCAATGTAGAAGTCCTTTCTTACCACCATTGGCACATGGTGATCAAAACTAAGGTTGCTGTCAAACTGTGCACCCAAATCTCTCACCAATGATTTAGAGCTTAGGGTGTTGTTATTAATATGGTAATCTGCAGGGACATTACCTTTGCCAAAGGGGTGATAATGCATTTTTTGCATTGGGTTTAACACTATGACTTTTGCACAAATCATTGGTTTGCATAAGTCCTTCTTGCAGAATGTTGACATCATTTGAAGACTGAATAACTTGTCCCAGTTTGTAGTCATCAGCAAACTTTGTCAGCCATAGACCTTTTGTTTTTGCCTGTACTTCTGAGAAGTAGACTGCAAACAATATAGGCCTTGGCACTGATCCCTGTGGAATACCAATGGTAATGGGTCTGCTGATGGTGGTGAAGTCCCCTATTTTGACTGTATGTGTTCTGTCAGTGAGCCAGTTTGCAACCCACCTGACATTATATGGGTTGACCTCCAGCTTGGTGAGTTTTTCAATGATTCCTGAGTGGGGGAGTGTGTCAAAGGCCTTGGTCAAGTCTAGGTAGGCTGTATGCACAGATTTCCTTCATCCAGGGCTTTGGTAGCAGTCTCGAATAAGTCCACCAGGTTCAACATGCAGGATCTCCCTTTAACAAAACCAAACTGGGTCAGGTCAAGTGTTTGGAGGTCTCTGATATCCTTTTTGATAAAGTCCATGATGATTCTCTACATGGCCTTGCAGATGAGGCTGATTATGCTAATGGGTATATAGTTCCAGGGTTGGTGGATACACCCCCCTTTAGAAGGGGATGACAGTAGTAATATAACAGTGTGCTGCACTAAGTGATCAGCTTCCCAGATTAAAATTCTCATTAAATGTCAGGTAGCATTATTTAGAAACATTTTAAGGGTTAGATAATAACTGATATACATGGTTATACCAACAGCTAGTGATAACAATGCAGACTGTAAACCAATAGCTGTATTGTGAAATGCAATCCATTAGTAAGGTTAAAATACATCAGTTTGTAAAAAAAGCAACCTACCTTTGCAGCAAGTCACTTGTTAAAGTGGAAACATTTTTAAATGAAATAGCAGTATCAAGTTCTCTGGATCCAAACTGTCTCCCCTGCTATGATGCAAATTCCTTACCTAGACAATTACCTTTATGTAGTGCAAATTCTGCCCTCTCTGCAATGTGAGTATGCAAATGAAGTGGACTCATTAGCATTTATGAATTCCACACTCTGCACTAATTGCAGGGCAGGTAAACATGGTGTAAGGATCTACGCAATTGTGTGTGCACACACCCTAGCAATTCTAGCATGAGCATTAAATGTTTCCTCCTAAGGGGCTGGAAGTGTGAATGATTAGTCTGACTGCAGGAACAATCAGGATTTCATAGTCAGTCCTCTTTGATGTACACTTATCAAAGGTGTGTCAGGGGGTAGGTACTTACAAAAAAAGTCTGTGAGTACATTAACTGATTTGGGAGATCAACATTCCTAATATTTGTATGAATAGTTTATGACCACACTTTTTGCCTCTCAGTAAATTGTGTCTGCAGTTCTAAGGAAGTACATTGCTCATTAAAACATATATCATCTGGAAGGCAAATCACATAGCAGTCGTGTTAAAGAAGCATAGATAAGGGAATGATGCTCACAAAATAAAGATAAGAAAGTAGGTGCAGTTTTGCACATTTTTATTTCATATTGTGTGATGAAAGGCTAGCTTAACTGTTGCCAATACCACAAGTATCCACATATCTAGCTGCAAATTATACAGGACAATTTTTAGAACCTGGTTCTGTTGAAAATATTAATTGATACTATGTCACACCTTGAGTATATGTAGCCTCATTATTTTTCTTCATAGAATATGGATCCTTATGTGGTACATAATTTATTTATTTATTTTATTTATTTATTTATAGTTGGTTTACCAGGATTGTCCATTGGGCCAGAAGAACCCATTTTTAATGGAGTCCTGGGGAGAAAAGCTCCAAAACAAAGATACACTAGATTACAGAAGTTTACACTTTAACACTTAAAATCATATTAAGACAGCTCAATAAAAACAGTGGTAACAAAACTATTACAGTGGTTCACAAATATTTTTTTTTTTTTTTTTTTAGTAGAAATCCAAGATATAAGCAGGTGCAATCGAGAATGTTGGTTACATTATGCATAACAAACATAGCATTGCTGTAGTAAATATATAGTATCTTGAGTGGAATAGTAGAATTTGAGAATTATTAGATGTTATTGCATTTGCTTAATTATAGTGTCTGGTAATATATGATATAGTTGCCTGTAGGAAGCAGACTAGGCTATGAGGGGTGGGAGCAGGAGCATTCCCAAGAGGATGTTAGGTGTGTGTGCAGAGATTTTTTAAAAGCAGGGAGGTTAGTAGTAGTAGTAATGAAAATAATCTCAAGAGTGTGTTGTGAAGACCATGGTATCCTGAAGTTCAAATCCACAGAAGGTTCTTTTTGTGATCATAATGATGTTTGAGGAGCATATGTTCTTGTTGCAAGGCATCATAGTTGAGGAAACATCATAACTGTACATTTTAACTGCTTGTTTTAGAATGTTTCCTCTATTTAAGTAAAAGTTTTTTTTTTTTCCTCTACATTGTTTGTGCACAGTTTGGCATTGCACACAATCTTGACAAGCAGTGGTCCCTAGCAGTGAACAATAGTTTACTTCTTAAGGAAAAAAGTGAAAACCTTAATTTCAGACACCTACTGTAACACAAACAAGCCTCATTCTGGTGCATGGCTGTCAGTACTCTGGATAGCACTCAGTGAAGAAAATGCACCTGTCAGTTAACTTTCAGTGTGGCACAAGGTGTAAGTGAAGTGAGTTTAGAGAAACAAGACAGGTGATGCAGGATTCAAATCTAGTATATTTATTTATTGATTTATTTATTTATTTGACATTTGTTGACTGGGTTAGTCCAACTGGACAGATGCCCTTTTTCAGCGGAGACCTGAAAAATAATGCTCCAAAGGATACAAACATAATAATGTATGACAAAACTAGATAAGCAAAACAAAAGAAATACACTATATAATTGGTACAAAAATTAATATTACAAAATATGATCAGAAGAATTATCAGGTATAATCAAACAGTTACAATTATAAATTCACTAAGAATTAGGTGGAGAAAACTGTCGTATGTTTTAGGGAAACATGCAATATCCATTCTGGGCAAGATGTGTTACATACATAGATACAGCCTACATTTTTGACATAAGTGATAGAGGTTAATTTAGAGTCAGGAATTATTATTAAGAATTAGGGTCACCCTGATTCAATATGCTGATGACTCTACTATCATCTCTACTTCTGACACTCTTACTCACCTACTCACCCTCACTCAAGAATCTCTGCACTCTATCAAAAAATGGCTCACTGCTAACCAACTTTTACTTAACCCTAACAAAACTAAACTCCTGCTCTTCCTGTGCAAAACTCTCCAACATCTCAAATCCGCCTTCTCCGTCTCCTCTCTGAATAGCACTTATATCAAAGTTGAATCACATACTAAACTCCTTGGGGTTTACATAGATGATGAACTTAAATTTGACATCCACATCAATAACTGTATCAAAAAGACACACCAAAACTCAGACTTACTGTACAGGAACAAAATATTCCTAACTCCTGAATCTAAACAGTCCCTAGCTCAAGCCTACCTACTTCCCACCCTATTCTACACTACCCCAGTATTTACCCTCTTACAAAAGAACCTGATTACCAAACTTGAACTCAACTATAATAAAACAGCTCGATTCACCAGTAATCTCCTTTACTGAATGCACCACTGCCTTTCCTTAAAAAACTTCACTGGCTAGAACTTCAACACTAACTTCTCCTGCCAAAGCTCCAGCTGACCCACTTTATTCTTCACCAACCCCTAGCTTGTCCATCTCTGGTAAATCTTATCTCCCCCTATATCCCTAAGTGCAACCTTTGTAGCTCTGACCAACTCTTGTTGCATATTTCAAAACCCAACAAATCCATTGGTAAAATACTTTACAGCCACTCTGTCACCTCTGCCTGGAACAAACTTCCTCTCCAACTACGCACACTTTAAAATATCATTAAAGATATTCCTGCAGTCCTCCTGGATCTGCTCCTGCAATAACTCCACCTGAATATCATCCCCCCTATCTCTCCTGTAACCACTAAGGCACCCCCATTCTCTTGTGCAACTGCTGAGTAACTTAAGCTTCTGATCACACTTCCTTCTCCACTAACTTCCCTCCTACCTGTCCACTATCTCAGCTTCTCATCTAGACTCTCCTAGTCTCATAATTACTTCACAATTATTGGACTGTCATGCTGACTTCTCTGTCCCATATTTTGCCTTGACCCCTTGTCTTCAAAATAAGTACATACCATTCCTATTGAATTTACTTGGATGTCTCTTACTTTGTTTGATTTATTAGTTTATAACTATGTATAATGACTATGTATAATGTCTAAACATACCTTCCTCTATTGTTGTTTGATTTATTAGACTATGTATAATGTCTAAACATACCTTCCTCTATTGTTGAATTTTTCACTGTATTGTGAAAATTTTCACTGTATTGAAAACTTTTGCATTTGGAGCTTTTTTCCTTGGGTCTTTGCTGAAAAAGGGCATCCTGCCCTGTCAGACTAACCTGGTTAACACATGTCAAATAAATAAATAAATAAATAAAATCAGATGTTGAGGTTAACAAAAAGAAGAAGGGAGAGGTAGATTACATAGGATGAGAGCAAGAGCAGTTAACTGATAATTTTACAGCGTGGGGAGGTCTGAATACATGTTTACACACATTTTGTGGTATCATTGTGTTGTTGTTTAAAACTATTGCTGACATGTGAGCTGTTGTTTGTCCTCTTTCCCATTATTTGGCATTACCCATGTCCTGATAATGTGTGCCAGAAATTAAAGTTCTGATGTGGCAAGGAGATATGTAAAGGATGAATATGTCAATGAAATGCACTTCTTGCTCTAGTCATCATCATCAACCCTTTCTTTCCCATTTTCTACATGGGTTGGGGTGTTGTGTCAATTGTTGCCATATCTCTCTCTATTCAATGCCACTCTCCTGCCTTCTTTGACACTCATGCCTGACTTTCGCAGGTCTACTTTCACACAATCCATTCACCTCTTTGCTGGACTCCCTTCTTTCTTTTTGCCTTCTTCCTTTCTATCCAAAATTTTCTTAACCAGATTGTCTGCTGTGTTTCGGCACATATGCTTGAACCACCATGATCTGTTCTCTTTGACCTTTTCTGCAATTGGAGCTACTTTGGCTTCTGCTCTTATGTCCTCATTTCCTCATCTGTCCCATAGTGTGTACCCTACAGCCTGTCTTACACACTTCACCTCCATCACCTCTAGCTTTCTCAACTGCTCTGCCTTTATTGCCCTGGTTTCCATACCATACAATAGTTCTGGTCACAACAATGTTTTATACACCTTACTTTTCAGCTTCTTTGGCATTCGTCTGTCATATACTACACCTGGTACTCTGTGCCAGTTGGCCAAAGCCCTTCTGAGTCTGGCTTTGACCTCCTCATTCAGACTTCTCTTCTCTTCAACCTCCCATCCCAGATACTTGAAGCTGTTAACCTGTTCCACTGTTTTCCAGTCTATCTCAATTCTCAGTTTCTTCTGATCTCCTCCAATTGCTGCCATTACAACTGTCTTATCTGTACTGAATTTCATCCCATGTGCCTTCAGTTTTACATTCCATTCCCCTATCCTTTTCTGAAGTTCTTGCTCAGAGTCTGCCTGTTATGATACACTGTCTGCATACAGCAACTTTGTTGATCTGGCCCCTCCAACCTGTTTGTTAATGTAGTCCATCACCAATATGAACAGCAGTGGACTCAGAGCTGAACCACGGTACACACCCACTCCCACTGAGATCCCCTCTGTGAGACCAAACACTGTTTGTACTTGAGTCATTGGGTCCTTGTACATAGCTTTCACTAATTCTACCAATGTTTCTGGGACTTTGAACCAGCATAGGACTGCCCATATCAGCTTTCTTGTGACCTTCTCATATGATTTCTCAAAGTCTAGGACTGCACAGTTGGAGTCTTTCCTCATCTCTAGCTTCTTCATAACCATCTGTCTCAATGCAAACATAGGGTCAGTTGTGCTAAATCCTAATCTGAATCCAAACTGCTCCTCTCCCACTCACTTTCTATGGATCTGCATATTCCTTTATAAATCACCCTTTCCAGAACTTTCATGCAATGTGTCAGGGGTATGACACCTCTGTACTGTCCACAGTTGTGAATGTCCCATTTGTTCTTGAATACTGGCACTAGTATGCTTATTCTCCAGTCATCTGGGCTACGTCTTTCTCTCCATACTGCTATGAGTACCCTCAGGAGCCATTTCTCCCCTATCTAATTCATAGGTTCATAGGTAGGTACTAGGCTATCGGCCCAAGGGCCTAAGTAAGCCTAGCCAACAAGGTTCCCTGGCTTACACCACCCAAGAAAGTTATTTTTCTGTGCCCTTGTCGAGCACAGCCATAGAAGTGATCCCCGGGGTGTATTTCCTATTTCCCATCTACTGATCAAGATTTTTCTTGAAGAGTGCTAATAAGGAACTTTGCTTGACATAGATGAGTAGCTTGTTCCGGAGTATGGGAAGTCTCTGGGACAGCAATCTTTCCCTTCAGCATGTCCTGTTTATTGTGGTGACAAGGTTTAGGTCCCTTGAGCGTGTAGCTCAAAGGGATTGGGATTTCTTTAGGTGTAGCATGTCCAACAGCTCTGGGTTTGACATAGCTTTATATGTTAAGTAGAGATCACCTCGGAGTAGGCAATATGCTACGGAGTAAAGCTGGAGTTTTTTGAGATGGTCAGTCTAGGGCATCTGTTTGAGGCCAGTAATCCACTTTGTGAGGTACTTCTGTGGCCTTTCCAGCTGCTGCAGATGTCTTGTGAGGTACATTCCAAAAGGGGCATTGTACTCTATAATGGGTCTAATGAGTGCCGAGTAGAGGGAAACAATGGCTTCTTTTTTCCTGGATGAGAACCCTTTTGTGATGAGGTGTGCCATGTAGAAGGATTTCCTGACTACTGTGGTGATGTGATTATCAAAGGAGAGACAACTGTCCACCTGGTCCCAAGGTCTCTTATCACACAATCGGCGTTAATAGACTGCCACCTATGTGGTAGTTCATGGGTACAGAGTTTTTACCAAAGGGGATGACAATGCACTTTTTGCCATTGAGCTTGAGGCCATGGCTCGGACACCAGCCATCTGTCTCAGTGAGACCCTTCGGTAGGATGTCCACATCATTTGGGGACTCGACTATGGCTCCTAGTTTGCAGTCATCTGCGAACTTCATTAGCCAAAGGCCTTCTGTGTTAGCCTGTACTTCAGAGAAGTATCTACCAAACAGGAGAGATCCCAGGACTGAACCCTGTGGTACTACACGTGTCACTGGTTTGAAGTCAGATTTGGAGTCTGCAACTTTTACAGTGAGGGTTCTGTCAGTGAGACAGTAGGCAGCCCATCTTGTGACGTAGGGATTTATACCTAGTTTAGTGGGTTTAGCTATAATTCCAGAATGGGGGATGGTGTCGAAAGCCTTGGTGAGGTAAAGATAGTCTGTGTGAACAACCTTACCCTTGTCTACAGCTTTAGTGACTGCCTCAAAGAAGTCAATCAGGTTCAGGAGGCATGATCTGACTTTCACAAACCCGAACTGGGTGGAGCCCAGAGTTTGGCGGTTACCAATGTCTTTGTTTATGAGTTCCATGATGATACATTTCATGGCCTTACAGACCAGGCTCATCAGGATAATAGGGCGATAGTTCCCAGGATAAGTTGTGGTTCCCCCTTTGAGGAGTGGGATAACTGTTGCTGTGCACCATTCAGTGGGCACAAAGCCTGACATGAGGCTATGATTGAACGTGGTGCTTAAGTGGGGAGCCAGTTCATTCTGACGTTCATGTAAAACACAGAAGTAAATCCAAAAGAACCAAGGCAAACCAAGTAAACTAAACTCCACGTATGAAGAAGGACAAACCGAATGGATTAAAGAACAGCTTTATTAAGCAGCAAAATAAAATGAATCAAGCGCTTTTGCCAGGTAAATACCTGGCTTTCTCAAGATAAAACATAGTACAACTGAGATATTTAAATACATGTGTAATTGATCACATGATTCCTAATTGATGTGTGAAACATTCAGTTGAATTAAATTAAATTAAATTAAAATACCCTTACTTGATACATAAATCTCCTATGTGAGCATAAATAGTGCTTGTAATAGATCTTAAAAGCTTTTTAAAAATTACTAAAAAACTCGCTGCGATAATAAATTTACAAAAAATATATGTAAATAAATACATATGAAAATACAAATATATAAATGTAATATAATATAATATAAAACAATCATAAATTGTGATCATAAAATTCGTGAATTTCATAAAATTCATAGCCTAGCTCTTCTTAGTTTAAGCACGCTGGATATACTAATATTCTCATTAAGACCCGGAGGTCTGGCAGCATTGAGTCTGAGTATATCCAGCATGCTTAAACTAAGAAGAGCTAGGCTATGAATTTTATGAACTTCATGAATTTTATGATCACAATTTATGATTGTTTTATATTATATTATATTGCTTTTATATATTTGTATTTTCATATGTATTTATTTACATATATTTTTTGTAAATTTATCGCAGCAAGTTTTTTAGTAATTTTTAAAAAGCTTTTAAGATGTATTACAAGCACTATTTATGCTCACATAGGAGATTTATGCATCAAGTAAGGGTATTTTAATTTAATTTAATTTAATTCAACTGAATGTTTCACACATCAATTAGAAATCATGTGATCAACTACACATGTATTTAAACATCTCAGTTGTACTATGTTTTATCTTGAGAAAGCCAGGTATTTACCTGGCGAAAGCGCTTGATTCATTTTATTTTGTTGCTTAATAAAGCTGTTCTTTAATCCATTCATGTAAAACACAGCTTGGGATGTTGTCCGGTCCCATGGATGCTGTGTTTTTGGCATTATACAGTGCAGCTTTTACCTGTGTAGTTGTGATTCCAGGGGCTCTGCATTCTTCCTGTATAGATATGGGCCCTTTAGGGATGAGGTGGGGGGGGGGGTAAATTAGCACTGAACCTATCTGCCAGGATGTTGGCAATATCAGTTGGTTCTATAATTTTCGTGCCATTGTGCTGTGACTCAGAGCAGATCTGGGTGTTGCCATTGAGATTCTTGACATAGCTATTGAATGCTTTGTGGTTGTCCCTAGAATCAGTGGCAATTTTGTTTTCATAGCTAGCTTTGGAGGATCTTATAAGGGATCTCAGCTTCTTACTGAGGCTGACCAGGGAGCTCCTCCACTCATGGGATTTTACTCTCTTTTGCAACTGTTTCTTCCTTCTGTTGTAGAGTTTGTTTATGACAGGGGACCACCAGATTGGCTTCCTTTTTTTGGAGGATAGTGTCTTGGTTCTGTTTGGGATAGCACAATCCATGCACTCATGTAAATGCTTATAGAGTGCATTTGTGTAGGATTCAGCAGTTGTAACTGTATTGTCCATCTGCATGGGTGTCATGAAGTTCACCACTTCTGTCTTAAGAAGCATGAAGTTGGCTTTGGAGAAATCTTTTACCATGCTTTCCTTAATGGGGGGTGGGGGTGCCAAGTATAACAGCAAGACACCAACAGGGAGGGAGGGTGGGGGAACAATACTACAGCTACTAGCCTACACTCTTCTAGACAGTAAACACTACAGAAATGTTTATCACAGCAGAAGAACAGCAGTGAGCCACAAAATGAAAGTTTTTAAACAGATAAAAGAGCAAGGAGACTCTACATAATCCTTTTAACTGCAAACAAATCAGTTATATGATACACTCCTTGGCAGGAAATCAGAACAAACAAACAGATGCTTAACAAGTAGAGAACATTTCCTATTAATTCCTTTCACACAGTTAAACTAGCTAAAAAGCTTTACAAACAGTGTGACAGTAAAAACCTTATTTATCAGGCCTTGTAAGGCAGACAATTTTAGTTTAACCATGCAGATTAGTTAATAGCAATAAAATACAGTAAAAAGTATGCAGCAGGCAATAAAAAGTGCTACATATAAATTGCTAGAAGCAATAACTAGTAAAAATAAGCAAAAAAAAGGATACTTATTGTTATATATCTCAGATCAGAGTTGTAGTCAATGCCCCTCCCCCACTCGACTTAGTGTGTATAGACAGAAATCCTCTCAAAGTTAGGGCTTAAATACCAGAAGATACAACCTGAAACTACTTTTTTTTTTAAAAAAGCTCAAAAGAACCAATGAGTGCTTACTCCAAGCCCTAGACCATCCAACCTCCACCAGCCAGCAGCCAATCAACACAATCCTACCACAATGGTAAAGAAAGGCTTCTGCTCATTCAAGATGGCCTGGTCATGTGCTCAGAACAACCACTGCAAAAACAAACAGGCCCAGAGACAGCAAATCTGAACTGGGACAATACTATAACTACTAGCCTACACTCTTTTAGACAGTAAACACTACCAAAATGTTTATCACAGCAGAAGAACAGCAGTGAGCCACAAAATGAAAGTTTTTAAACAGATAAAGGAGCAAGGAGACTCTACAAAATGCTTTTAACTGCAAACAAATCAGTTATATGATACACTCCTTGGCAGGAAATCAGAACAACCAAACAGGTACTTAACAAGTAGAGATAATTCAGGGTATGTCCTTAATACCAAACTAAGCACATATTAAATATGTAAATAAGGGTTATAACTTTTCTTTGGTACCCAGACAAATTGATAATTGCCTTTAGTCACTACAGTATGGTTTGGGATATTTTAGATTTAGGTTTACAGATATAGTGCTCTATGTGTTTGCTTCAATTTTTAAAAAGATTTTTCATTGGTTAGATACAATTTACTTGGCAAAATAGAAATAAATACATAGTGCTATTTGTAATAAGTCATATATGATCTATAATTATCCCTAAATCTGACGAATAATAACATGTTATGGGTGTTAAACAATCAACTGTATTTATATAGTTCCACTCCTCCTAATTCAAATTATATAAATATTCTAATGATGTCTATGAAAATGTTATGCATCAATATACAAGTAAAAAATGTGTTTGTACTATATTGCCAACTTCAGTTACTCTGGGATTTATTGAAGACTTTAACATAAGCAAAATGTTACATTTGAAAGCAAATAATCTAATTTTTTAGTTTAATTGTTTAAAGTAAACAACTATTAGTATAATATGGGTCTATATTATAACAATGAGTGATCAAATGATCAAACATTGTTATATCGAACTCTAAAATTCGAATTCACAAGACATTGAACAACCAGAACCAGTTCCCAAAAAAAAAAAAAAAAAAAAGACATTAAAACATTATATAAATTGGGGGGGGGCTTCGCCCCCACACCCCCTACTTAAATATACCAACTCCGAGATCGCACTACAGTGCCAAAAATGGCAAAGTGATGAAGCGGCCAAGCAACTTCTTTCCCAGGGAAAGAATTTGCTTATATGCTGCTTCATCATTTTGCCTTTTCAACATTTCAAGTTCGACCAAGACGCATTCGACAAAATGCGTCTTCAGTTATCTGATAGGAACCCTGTAATATTATATGTAAATATTAAGTAGCTACCAGTGACTGCTTACATATTCAGACTATTAGACAATTTTAACTTTTACCATCTTTGTATTTCCTATTGCTGGAGCTTTTCTCCCCAGGCCTCAACTGAAAAAGGACCTGTGTCCAGTCGGACTTTCCTGGTAAACAAATGTAAAATAAATAAACAAATAAATAAATAAATAAAATGTACTTATTCAGATACAACTGGTATAATGGAAATAGAAACAAAGTCATACCTAGTATTATTGAATTCTATAAAATCCATAGTAATGAACAAAGTAATATCCAAGTAAACCTTATCTGAATTATATAAAATGTTTTCATTTTATAAATCTGTTACATCAAATTCTTATTTGAATCATTTGAAAGAAACCAATTACCCAGACTTTACTGAAACATATTAACTCATGCTATTTGATTCAGACAAAAAGTCATCTTTACTTTGGAAAGAAATTCTTGAAAATGTATAATTAAGGCATACCTTAGTCTTCCCACATTATGAATGTGCATAATAAGCATAATATAAGTTGCTGGTGATACACTTCAAATATTTGAGTTCACTGGAATTATACTGTGAATTATTAACTTGGTTTTGGCTCAGATTCCAATATTTTCCCCAAGCTTTATGGTTAGATAAATTTCAGTTAACTAAACATCTAGTCATATGCAATGCTTTTGTGTTAAAAATATAAAGTACCAGTACTCTGATATCTTTTTCTTTGCCTTTTGCATGCACAGCAATAACTAAAAAGGTGGGGAATCTATTACACCCAATTTTCTGAATCTACATGTGCAGCCACTATTATTTGTGAGAATGAAATGGATACTATTCAAATTAAGTGAAAGCAAAATATTTCTTAGTTATACATTTTGATTTAAATCATTACTGTTAGACTAACGTAGTCAAAACACTTTTCATATGTCAAATGTAATATTCTGTGTTTTTTCATACACCCTGATCCCTAATGTTCCATGATCTTTTGACCTAAATATTTGGATCTTTTGGAAGAATTAATGTACCTTGCATACAATCTAAATAGTTACGTTAGTTTTACTTAGTTTTTTTTTCATAGCAATATTTTTAATTATCAGTATGATGAAATATTAAGTATGTTATTTCTTTTGATTATTTCAAGGCAATTTCATTTTTTTCAAAAAGAAAAATGGGGAAACAACTCTATATATAAACTATAACTATAAATTAAACGAATGCTAATGTTTTAGAAAATAAAATATGAGATCAAACAAATGATTTGAATATATGAAATAAACTCAGTAACTTAAGACTCAAGAAAAAACTAAGGAGACATAAGACTGAGCAGTCTCCTTGGAAACTAAAATCAAATTAGCAATGGCACAGAGAGTTCAAACAAGTCAGGACAAAATGCCAGTAAAGTTATTGTTGTTTGTCGCATTTAATAGACTTTCAAAATTAATGCCAAGCTGGACTGCAAGATAAGATTCAGAATTCCTGTTCAAAAGAGTGCCCGTTCCAAAGATGTTAATTACAACATCAAACAGGTAAGAGGGGGAATATATGATCACACTAACAGAGGAAATAAAAAGACCTCCTGACTGACTATGAAATATCATAATAGTCACATCAGAACCAGAAAAGAAAGAGAATGCAACAGCTCTATTTGAAATGCTGCCTGTATTTTAATTTTGTTTGCCCTGGTGATTCAGCTGAATTGAGAGGAAGAGTAGAGAAAGAATCCTAAGAATACTACACACAGTTTAATCATCCCATTGTTCAACAGCAGCCTCCGCAAAGCAAAACTTCCAAAAAAAAAAAAATCAAAAGTAGAATTACTTAAATTGCATTTTCCTGTTATGCCTTCATTAAAGGGCAGAGCAAACTCTTTTAGAGAAAGCAGGAGATATTCAGGCAAAGTCTTTAAACTACTTGCCAGCTCAGGAGCTGAATTGATGAATGAGCAAGAAGAAGATCACAGAGGGTGGGAAAAGTGTTCCACTGACCACTATAAAATGTGCACATAAACAATGACCTTAACAGTTTAAGCTACGGAAGAATAAAGGTTAAGCAGATGGAAGTAAGTGGTGGACAAGCTACACATTCCAAAAGATTTGGTGGTATGATTCTTTAATGTGGAATAACCAGATGAAGTAGCAATATCCACAATGCTCCACAACTACACAAATAATTGCCAGTAGAAAGCAGGGTGATAGTTGTTTAAGGTACAGTGGTTCAAGTAAACATATCAAAATGAGCAATATCTAATGTACTTGCTGCAAATCAGCAAAATCAGTTTAACTGGTATGATAAATTTAAAACAAAAACAAAAATAAATGTATTTAAGTACAATTTTGTTTTTACTTGCCTTGTTTCAGTGGTAGTACTGCATTTTATTTATTTGTTTAATTGAATATTAATTGAACATTGTGGTCTCTCTCTGTCCTTGTTGTGGTGTTAATCTTGGTGGCTTTGGAATTGCTCGCCCCTTCTGTAAATTTGTGTTTGGACACTCATCCTGGACCCATCTCATTTGCTCACTCAACTGAGTACAGTGAGATCATTTGGGAAGGACTGCCTCCTTGCTTATTTGATTTCAGACACTCCTACCAGTCCCATCTCATCAGGTCTATCTACTGCATACAGAGAGAGTATTTGGGAAGGACAACCCATGTAGTCTCTTAATCTAGCTCTGTTTCCTCCCTCTCCACTATAAAAAATTATTATTCATACTGTATTCAATTGCTGTTACTGTAACTGTCTTCTACCTTCTTTAGTACCTTAGTTTGCTGTTCTGTGTGCTCTTAAGTGTTCAGGTGCTCTTTTTCTCCACTTATTACTGCTTGTTAGTAGCCTGATTAAATTTGTCTGCTATTCTAAGCATCTTAGTTTTGGTTTTAGCACTTGTGCTTCAGGCCAGTTATTTTACATGTAGGGTTTTTGTGGACAAATGCTTATCAAATCCTGCTCTCCATATGTCTGCCAAGTATTCAGAACACTATGTCTGGACATAGGGATACTGAGAGAGTGTAGCAACTGCCTCATGTTCACGGAAAGTCCCCTTCTCCTAGCACATAATCCTTCTACTTGCGAGAAATACATCTACATCAGTAAGCTGGAATCCATGCTCTCTCACACAAAGGTCAGTTCTCCTGACAAAGAGGAGATTGCCAGCACAAACACCACACCACTTACATCACAAAGTCCCACACCCACCTATGCAGGGGTCTTCAACAAAAACTTACCTAAACAACAGAGACCCCCAAAACACACACACAAACATTCCACACACAACACCAATCACATCACACACAGCAGTCAACACACCAGTGTCTCATAAACACAGCCCATTAGGCATTACAATAAACAAATGCAGCCCATAAGGCATAACAATAAACCAAACATACTAGTCATTGGCAACTCAATAGTGAGACCCACTAATGTCCCCCTCACCAGGCTCAACAAGGAAAAGGTCACGGTCAGCTGTTTGTCAGGTGTTAGAATCCACCACATCATGCACGCACTTGAGTCTCTCCACAACAGGTACAAGTATGACTGTCATTATCCATGTTGGTGTGAATGACTTGAGATGTACCTCCCTGGACTATATGAAGAGAGACATGATTAAGCTTTCAGAGTATGTGCTCCAGGCAGGTATGACCCTAGCCCTAAGCAGCATCCTACCTTCAACAAGAATGATACAACAATACCAACAAAAAATGATTGGCTTCAACAACTGGTTTAGTTTCTGGTGTCTTTCCAAGTGAGACCAGTATCTGTCTGCCTGGGATGACATGGTTGACAGACCTCGATGCTTTGCCAGAGATGGCCTCCACCTGTCACCTCTGGGGTTCTGGATCTTGGCCAAGGCTCTTGCTTACCCCATTGTGCCTTTTTTAGGCTATATCCCAAAGACAAATCTTCCAGCATAAAAGAGCTGTCAAAAATCAAATTGAAGGTCATGCTGCTCAATGCTAGGAGCTTTAACCTGAAAATGCACTCAGTGGAGGCTGTCCTCACACTGGAAGATGCTGATGTCTGTGCAGTCACAGAAACTTGGCTCAGGGCTGCGGAGAGCACTCCTGCCTTACCAGGCTATACCTCATTCCACACTTTCCAACCCCAAAATGTGGTCGGAAAGACTAAGGGTGGTGGAGTCCCTATCTTCATTAAGGACAGGCATGCCTCCAGACTGGTTTACCAGCATGATGCACTGGAATTACTCTAGATGCAACTGGCAGTTGGCAAGACACCCATCCAAGTTATAGCCAGCTAGAGATCCCCTTCCATGATTCAAGACACCCACTCCTCCTACCTGGAACTACTTGATTCCATCAAGGTACCCCCTAACACCCTGATCCTTGGTGACTTCAACTACCCCACCATAGACTGGGTGAATTATTCCTGCACTAATGCTCTCACCCAACAATTCCTTGACTTCATCAGTTCTAACCCACTAGACCAGCTGATCTTATCCCCCACAAGGGGAGATAACATACTGGACTTGGTTCTCACGAACATGGGCAAACGCTGCACCACTCCCATAGTATGTGTTTCCCTGGTGAGATCAGATCATCAGTCTGTCTCATTCGAAGTTTCTATCCCACCTAATCCCTCCCCAGTCATAATCAGGCTAAAAAACTTCTCAAAAGCTGACTACAACCTGCTAAGGGAGGGTATCAGCAGCTTCACACCACTGCCCCCCTCAGAGGATGCAGATAACTATGCTGAACAGTACACCAGTGTAGTATACACAGGGGCGGCTCGTGGCATCGGACTGCCGGACTGCAGCCCCCTCAGCTAAATAGTAGTAATTGTTAGTGTTTTAAAAAATAATGTAAAAAAAAAAAAAATACCTTTTTTTTGTACTTTAAAAACAAATTTTGAATCCGCAACTCGGAAGTACGTGCATGCGCATTGCGCACTTTAACTGCCTCGGGCTGCGGCGGTTTTAAACAGCTTTTTTTTTGTTGTTTTCATTGCAGCCCAGAGGAGTAATGAAGGCATCATTGTGATGCCCAGAAGTCTATGCGGTTCCAAACCGCATAGAATTGGAAGGGGCTCGGACTGCGACGTCCGCAGGCACGTCATGACGTGCTTGCTGGGCTAAATGCTGCTGATTGGTTGTCGCTCTCTTCCCGGGCTTTATGCACTGGGAAAAGAGCGAGAAGCAAACAGTTGCAGCCAGTTTCGGTTGTGGACTTGTGGTGGATTTTATTTGCTTGCCTTGGCTTCCTAATTTCGTTCGCTGAATCGCTGGACCGACGTGACACAGCTGCTGAAAAAAAAAGAAGAAGAAGTAAGTACAGAGTTTCTTTTCTTCTTGGTGTAGTGGTATGTATGTGTAACACACTAGCTTCTCTTTGAATTGCTTTGCCATGTTATTTGGATCCCAGTGTAAGCCTACAGAATTGTTCCATGACAAACCAAGCATTAAAAATGGAGGAGTTGGCACATACGTACAGTGCATTGTAGAATCCTTTTTTTCCCTTAAACAAATGAAAAAGAAAACAGTCCCTCTTTTCTTATGAATCATGAATATAATCTGAGAAATAATCTGTTTTGCTGTGGTGTAACTATATTATATATAACCTTCTTCTTTGTAATATAACATTAAATTGCAAAGAACATCTATTTGACATCATTGAGTCATAAACTATAAATTGTGATATAATTTGAAATTATACACCTTAACTTTAATACCCAGTAATATAAAGCAGATAAACTGCCTGCCTGTTACTGAAATTAAAAACAATCTTGAACATTTGCTTATCTCTTAGTATTTTTATCATCATGGTGTAGCTCTGTTCAGATTATTCCCCTAAAATAATCTAATTTAACAAATTGTTTTATTAATTATCTATCTCTCAAATCTAGTGTTTCCTAACAACTTATTTTAAAGTCCTCGGTCAGCAAACATGCCTGCTCTAATACTATATGTTGTAAAACACATCCATGATTCACTTGCCTCTCCCTCCCTTAAGTATGGTACATTTTCAGGTAACTGTCGGAAAGGAAACAAATTCCAGAGATGATATATCTCAGAGGGGTAAACATAACCCTCTCTGCTGACTTATCCCTCCATATTGCTGATACTGTACTTCCAGTCTGCAGCTAGAACACAACTGTTTAAAATAGTGGATTTTTATTTTTACGTATAACTTTCTGACATTAGAGAACAGATGGTGGTGGGTAGAGATACTTAGGCTTGAACCCTGTACCTTGTATGCAGGTGTTAAGGACCTGAATTCCCTACCCACCACCATTTGTGAAAAAAACTGCAGATTTTTGCCTCATATTTGATCTGATCTGTTCCTCATAATATCTGTGGTTTCTAAATATTGTAATGCTTGGTATTTGATGGTACACTGGTAGCATTGTCGCTTTACAGCTGCAGATTTTTGGCTGGGGTGCCTTCTGTGTGGGTCTGCATCTTCTCTCTGTGTTTGTGTGGGTTTGCTTTTGTGTCCTCCCATGTTATAAAGACATGTCTGCATTATTTCTTCCTGGGCCTCTGCTGAAAATTGTTTTTTTTTATTCCAAGTCAGATTGTCCTGATTAACAAATGTTAAATAAAATTGACAGGCATTTGAATTTCAGACTTCAGGTTTCTGAATGTTTAATTCCTTCCATATTTGATGGTGCAGTGGTAGCATTGTTACCTCACAGCTATAGGTTTTCTGGTTTGATTCTTGGCTGGGGTGCCTTCTGTGTGGAGTCTGCATCTCATCCCTGTGTTTTGTGTGGATTTGCTCTGGTGTCCTGCCATTTTACAAAGACGTGTGTCTGCAGTATTTCTCCCTGGGCCTCTGCTGAAAATTGTTCTTATTCCGTCAGAAGTAAAATTGACAGGCATTTGAATTTCAGACTTCATACTCTTCAGAAAATACATAGTAACACAACCTTACACAACCTTTTATTCTAGCAATTTTCTAAGTTTATAAGATGAATATTTGAAATTTGTCCTTATTTTTTGGACTGTATTACCCCATTATTGGCTTTGTCCATGTCTTTTGTGCTAAGGTTGACAACTATGGCAAGAACTGAATTCACTGAATATGTCTGAGGGCTGTATTCCCTCATTACTGGGTTTGTTCAGGTGTTTTGTGCTAAGAGGTTGACAGCTATGGTGAGGACTGAATTCATTAAATGATAGCCAATTAAGTTTCTGTCTTCCCCTCTTTCACAAAGCAGCTGATATGGCATAGTGGTATGTTGCTCTGACTCTTTTGCACAGGGACCTTGGCAGTAAAATGTATGGTGGTAACAGCATTTTTCTTTCACAAAGCAGGTGATTTGGCATAGTGGTATGTTGCTCTGACTCTCTTGCACTAGGACCTTGGCAGTAAAATGTATGGTGGTAACAAAGCATTTTATTCTAGCAACTTTCCAAGATTATACAAGCAATGTTTAATGTGTCCCTGGTTTTTGGCCTTTTGACCCCCCCCCCCACAATAAATTTGGCTTTTTCCAGATTTCCTGTGCTGCGAAGTTGAGATGCAGTTGAGTATTGAGTAGATTTTGCAAGGAGCTGAGAGCTGCAGTTGAAGAGAAGTTTAGTGCTGCTTATGCTAAGTCAGCAATACCACTATGCCAAGTTATGTACTTGCTTTTGATGCAGAAGGTTGTTGGTTCTACTCCCACAAGGGGTGAATGCTGCCGTACTGAAAAAGTTAAGATACTAACTATGAGCCTGTTATCAGTTTGCTATCCATTTCCTATTGCAATATTACTAGCTTATCATTTTTAATGTAATGTAGGCAATTTATTCCTCAGGGGCATCAGACACTTTATTTTTCGATGAAACCATGAAATATAAAGGTGTTTGCTAGCAGCAACCTCTTCATTAGTTACAGATTTATTTAATGTGGAATTATTTAGATGACTTTTTACTTCAGATATTGTGCATATTTACTGATAATGGTGGACTGTAGAATTGTGCATATTTACTGATAATGGTGGACTGTAGAAGTCTGAGTAGACTTTTATGATGGAAATGTTCTGAATTGGGCAGTTTTGTCATTATTGGTGCATGCGTTTTGTTTCATTGTTTACTGGAAAAATGTTCAAAACAATAGGAAGGTGTATTAAAGAGCACATGTATGTTTCATATGCAAGGGGCCTATGATTTGAAAACAGCCCAGAATTAATCTTTATCTGCCACTGGTAAAATGTATTTTCTTTGAATGTGGATTTCAATGTTGTTTCAATAAATGTGAGTTTCAAGGGCAGAGAAGTTTTAATGCTAAGTTTGTTTAGCAGATGTCATAGTGTTTGCACGGTAAAATGCAAAATAAAACTTTCAAATGAAGTCCAAATCATCATAGAAGTAAATCAGTATGCACATTAGTGTTTATGGTAAATGGAGTGAAATAGCTAAGCAATGGATCTTTGGAATGGCTGCAGGGGGAGGCTCCATTCGACCATGATTTTGTGAGGGGGAAGGGCGGCAAACTTAGACAGCCACAGCTGAACTATACCTCCCAACTGTCCAGATTTTCAAAGAATTAATAGACTTTTGCTTCTTATTATTGGTTTGTTCCTCATAAAATTTGTAGTTTTCTGGCAAATCATTTAGGAATTAAGTCACTAAATAATGACACTGAGTTCGACTTCGTAACCTTCAGAAAAATGCATGTAGATTCTTTTATTTTGTCAGCTGCTCAAGTTAGCAGTACTAATATTAAAGTGTCCCTTCTTTGACAGGTTCCCAGCTGTATTGTGTGGCTATTTTATATTTTTACATCACATTTTTGGTCCATTTTTCGTAAAAAATTTTTTTTGGCAAATTAGTGACAAATCATTAAAGACTGAAGTTAGAAAATAATGACAGACATTTGAGTTTCAGATTTCATACCATTCAGAAAATTCATACTAATTCAAGACCTATTCTATTATCTTCTAAGTTTATAAGAGCAATATTTTAAAAATTGTCCTTATTTTTGGGCCTTTGTCCCACTTCTTTGTATGGCTTTGTCCAGATTTCTTGCTCTGAGGTTGAGAGGTATGACAAATGCCAGACACATTTCAAATTGTGACATACTTGTTGCACCCCAGTCCCCCATGTAGTGACTCTGGATGTGTTGAAGCAAGGCAAGGAGTAGTTATGCAGTGTAAATGTGCAGAGTATCCCCCCCCCCATCCAAGATAGACACAAGTACTAGAGTGGCTTTTCATCTGTCCTTGATTTTTACAGAATGGTCTGGTTTCTGTCATATTTTTTGTACTGTGGATTTATGCTTATTACCCAGAGTGCCTGTTGCTTTGTGTTTAAGTAACAATACTTTAATGACCATCAGGTAAGCTTGGCTGAGAATGTAAGATGCAAGTAAGCTTTAATAAACATACTGTTAAAGAATTGCCAACATTGAAAGCCTTTCTGTTGTTGCCATGTAGAGAATACTTAACTAGATAATGTATAAGCCTTGGGTATTGAAATGCATATGACAGTATTTGTAATAAAGGACAGGATTACATTATTTTAAGAAGCTCATTACACTTGGAGACTTCCAGTCATCTTTGCAGGCTTTACCCGTAAATTAAACAGAATGCCAATTGTGTGGTCCATAACCTTACAGTAATCCTTTTAAGCAATGTATCTTTAGCTTATTTCTTGTTTGCTTTTCATTTTTTACTTTGATCATGTTTTCCCCATGAAACAAGTAGATAGTTGTCAGGCAGCAGGTCTTTTCTTGGATAAGGAACATGTTTACAAGTGGGGGCATCAGAGATTTCTACTTTCATCATGTTACTTGGTACTTTAATAAAGCTGAATATAAATTATAATTAGAACTGCAGTGCAATAAGTGGTTTGAGTTGAGTGCTGCTTGTTTTTCTTGTACTTGATTTTGATTGGCATTCCATTAATGTATTTAAAAAAGTAATTTTATTTTTTCATGCTTCACAACCTTTTTGTTTCCATCTAGATATTAAGTAAGCTGTCATGCAGCCAATGCATTGAAATATTTTTATTCTTCTACACTTCATTTTGTCTTGATTGGACTTATAATGATGGTTTGGCACCCACGGCAGTGTATTTAGTTAGTTTTTGTGGTTTTGAGCATAGCACCTCCCCTTTCTAGTTGGCCACACCCCTTCCCATTGACCCCACCCATTCAGCTGTCTACTGCAGCCCCCCTTTGATTTGAAGTCACCAGACGCCACTGAGTATACAAGCACCTGTACAACTGCATGGACTCAGCCATACCCAACAGAACTAAAACCTGTTCCTCAAGGAAACACAAACCTGTCTTGTGGACATCCTCTGTCAACAGGCTTTACAAAAAAAGAAGAAAATGTTGTCCAATGGTAAAAATGAATAAATTCCAGATCCGAAAATCTCCATCCACCTCAATAAGCAAAGTAGATCAGTAGTGAAAACCTTCAAAGCCAATTATGAGTTGAAACTGGCCTCCAAAACAAAGGGAAACCAGAAGTCCTTCTTCAGTTACATTAGGAACCTCCATGGCAAAGCCCAAGTTTGTTCCAAATTAATACTTAATGGTACCACTTACACTGATCCTGCTGACTTAGCTGACAGGTTCAGCGCAAACTTCATCCCCTTATCACCCCCCAAAGCCCCAGTCACCATCCCCAATACTTGTCCCACACCTCACATCTCCATAGTTCAAGTGTTAAAGGCCCTATCCAAATCAAAGAACACAGCTTCTATGGGAGCTGATAGTATCCCAGGCTGTATTCTGCACCATATCCAGCAAGAACTAGCTTCGCCCTTAAACACCCTATTCATCCACAGCCTAATTACAGACTTCATTCCAGCAGATTGGAGAAACACCATTGTTATCCCCTTGCACAAAGGTGGTGCCACTACTGACCCTGGAAACTATCACTCCATTAGCGTGGCAAATCTGATCTGTAAATCCATGGAGCATATTATAATGGATTTCATAAACAAGGACATAGACAATCTCCAAGAACTTGACCCCACCAAATTCAGATTCGTCAGGGGCAGATCTTGCCTATTGAACCTAGTTGACTTCTTTGAGACTGTCACCAAGGCCCTGGATGAGGGAAAGTCAGTACATACAGCTTACCTTGACCTGGCCAAGGTCTTTGACACAATCCTCCACTTGGGCATCACTGAAAAGCTAACACAAGTTAATCTCTATCTCATCACATGGGTGGCCAATTGGACCCCTAATGTTTGGCATCTACTTCTCAGAGGTCCAGGCAAAGACAAAGGACCTGTGGCTGACCAAGTCTGTGGATGACTGTAAGTTGGGTGCTGTCATTGACTCCCCAAATGATGTTAACATACTGCAAGAGGATCTTCCAGCTACAAATAACTGGTGCCAAAGTCAGGGCTTTAAGTTAAATGCAAAAAATGTATTATCATACCATTCAACAAAAACATAGGCCCTACTGATTACCACATCAACGGCAACCCCCTAGGCACACAACCTGTGGTGAGACCTGGGTTTTCAGGTTGACAACAATCTCACATTCGACCATCATGTGGCGACAGTGGTCAGAAAAGCCTTTTACTTGGTTCATCTCATAAATAAAGGGATTGCATCCAGAAAAAAGGAGGTTATTACCTCTCTGTACTCCTCCCTCATTAGACCTATAACTGAGTATAATGCCCTATTTGGTATGTACCTCTCCAAACACCTGCACCAACTGAAAATGCCACATAAATATCTCACAAAGAGAATCCATGTCTTCCAACACCTGTCCTATGTGAACAAGATCAATTTGCTATCACTTTACTTGGTATAATACAGATTGTTCAGAGGTGATCTATGTCTCACCTACAAGGCAATATCAGACCCTATCCTACTAGAGATGCTCCATATCCGTAATTCTAATTCTAATTCTTCACACATTACCCACTCGATAGGCCTAAATCTCATATATGACATCAACAAAACCTGCTGGAGAGACAGGTTTGTCTCCCAGAGGCTGCCCGGTCTCTGGAATAGACTTTCCATACATGTCAAACTGAATACCTTGCTGACCCTCTTCAAGCGCAACCTTGATGAATGGATGGGAAACCACAAATTTGTCCCAGGGGTTCAACCTTTGTCCCTCATTTACAGAGATGACAGGTGCTGACTGAGGTTTCTTTTTTGTGGATAAACTCTTGGCTAGACTTGTAATCGCCCCAGGGCCATTAGCCTAGTAACCTCCTATGATCCTATGTGCAAGACAGTAGCTAGGAAGTCATATTGTGCAATCTAGTCTATCAAAATACAATATGTTTATGTACCTTAGATGAGAGGGCACCAGATTTTTAAACTGGCAATATTCCTTTTGCTACACATATCATTCAGTAATATATTTTTAACTATATATCTTGACTCTTTCTTTGAAGAACATGAAATACAGTTCCAGTCAGCTCTCTGATATAGTAACTGGCAGTGCTATATTGCAAATTCTTCCCACAGATATTACAAGGAATATTGGTGTGGGAGTATATGCTGTATATTCTACAACTTTCAAAGAAAATGGATGATGAAAACATATATGCAGTGGTGAAGAAAACAATTCTATTTTACAGAACGTATGTACAACAATACAGTACAACATGATTTCTAACATATTCTAGCAGTACTGTACCTTAAGGGATACCTGAGAACCAAATGTAAACTATCCTC
This sequence comes from Protopterus annectens, assembly GCF_019279795.1. Taxonomy (NCBI): domain Eukaryota; kingdom Metazoa; phylum Chordata; order Ceratodontiformes; family Protopteridae; genus Protopterus; species Protopterus annectens. Next base: position 1,458,414,791 of record NC_056746.1, on the reverse strand, counting down.
TACCTGTCAGTCTGAATGATCAAAGCAAGCACAACAGATGTTAGAAAGAAAGGTTCTTCATTGTAAAAAAGAAGCAAAAATGTATTGAAAAAAGTGAAACTTGATGATTTATATATATATATATATATATATATATATATATATATATATATATATATATATATATATATATATATTTGAGTCTATGTCAAACAAAGACTGAAACAGTTAATCCAAAATATTCAAAGGTATAACACCTCAAATCACAAATATATGAGTAAAGCAAAAGCTGTTGCTGATTAACATAAAATGTTTTCTGCAAGCACAGAGACCCTGATAATGATAATGAATCATTAAGTATTGTTATTGTTGTTTTTATTTATTCATTTAATTTATTCATTTTTTTCATTAATATAGGCACTATATTGTTTTAAATATGGAATTTAAAAATTTAATTGAACACATTCTGATTTGATGTACAGAGTCACATGATTACACCTAAAAGATTTTTAAGCAACTGAATGTGGTTTAAATGGCATTCTGATGAAGTTCAAAGTGGATTAAAACTGAACGAAACGCGTAAATCAATTTACATTTGACTCTTGAGTTTTCATTTCTTTTCCTGACGTTCCTGATTTCCATATATATATATATATATATATATATATATATATATATATATATATATATTTGAGTCTATGTCAAACAAAGACTGAAACAGTTAATCCAAAATATTCAAAGGTATAACACCTCAAATCACAAATATATGAGTAAAGCAAAAGCTGTTGCTTTTGCAGGGTGGCATGCACCCCTGCACTCCCCACTTCTCCTGTTACTTAAATATACCAATTATACGATCGCACTCCTGTTGGAAATGAGCAAATTCCCTGATCCCCATTGCACCGTGATCTTGTACATCTAAACACCGACTTTGTTTAAAAAGTTAATTTTTGAGCTCTGGAGCCAATATTTTCAAGAATTTCAAGGAAACCCATATATAAATATATGTGTCATATACAGTTTAGATCAGGATGTCTGAGCAGAATTTTGTCAACTTCAGCTTAGCTGATCACACACTATCAAGTTCTGATCCATGTAGGAAAGAAAATGCTTTCAGCTTGCCTATCCTGCTGGATCCATGCTAATTCTGATTTCACTGACTCAATGAGTTGTGATGCAGAGAATCAGCATGAGTGATTAGTGCTTCACCGAAGCACAACATGATAAATGCTGACATAGCCATGCATGTGTGTGTGATAGTGTATACATACATATATACATTATCCATGTACTTACGTATATACACGCATGCAAACACATGGTACCTTTTTTCAGTCTTCGAGCTATAAACTTGCAACATGATAAAACAAGTGGTACAAGGTGCTCTACTTAAGTTCAAAAACGTATTAATTAAAGTAAGAATGTTTATAACTGGTGTATATAACTTCTGCTTTTACACAGCTTTTAAAGACATATGTTACAGCTGTTGACATGTTTACATTTAATTTCTTTAAAATCTCTGCCCTGCTACAGACAAAGGTAAAATTAAAAGTGTCACATCTGTCATAGGTATCCAGTAAAGGAATCAGAACATAAAAACTAAAAGTCACCAGTGCAGATCCTTAACATTAACTGATATAAGTAACATGAGTTTAGACATTATCAAGTTAGAGCTCTAGAAAGACATAATTTGACAGTGCATTGAGCGGTGGAAATCTAACCTTTCAGCATATAGATATCAAGTATAGCAGTTTCTCATAAAGTTTTATCTATATGATCTCACTGAATTCCATCCTTCTTCTAATGTAGCTGCTATCTGCCAGCTCAGACATTTCAGACAATTGCTACCACAAATCAAAAAAGGAGTAATGTTTGAATGCCTTTTTTGCATATTTTCAGGTCCCACCCATAGCTCCTTATGGTGTCCATCACGTTTTTTGGTCTGGTTTCTTTAACTAAGGAACTTACCAACTAATAATAATCAGCATTAGAAAGGGTAAGGAGTAATTACAAAATGGCACTGTGATTGTTAATCTGGGATATGCAGTTACTCACTATTTGTCACTTACAGGTTCATAGGAGATTAAGAGGCTAACGGCTCGAGAGCCCTTACAAGCCCAGCCAGTTTTACCTAGATTTCACCCCAATTTTATATCCCTAAGGGGAAGATAAGTGTCAGCAAGTTCGATTCTGACAGTTTTTACAGACTTCCTCTGTAAATAAGGGACATGCCCGCCACCCCAGGAGTAAATTTGCAATTTCACATCTATTGGTCCAGATTGCACTTGAAGATGGTCAGGAAAGGGCTCTACTTCACATGAATAGGAAGCCTATTCCAGAGGAGAGGCAATATCTGAGACACATACCTGTCTCTCCAGCATGATCTATTCATGTCAGAGATCAGGTTTAGCTTTCTGGAGCAAGCAACCCTCCTTCAGTTAGCTTTATGATTATGCAGCATTTCCATCAGGGTTGGGTCACAGACTCCCTTGCAGGTTAGACACAGATCACCCCTCAGTAATCACTCAGTAAGAAACTGAATACAGTGATAGGTCTTTTAATCGGTCCGCATATGACATGTTGGTTATACCCTGCAGTTTTTTGATGAGAAACCTCTGAGGGCACTCTAACTGCTGCAGGTGCCTGGCAAGGTACATGCCAAAGGATGCATTCTGCTTAATTATTAGCCTAAGGAGACCAGAGATCAGTGGCACTATGACATCCTTAGATATGGATGCTATGCTCTTATTCATAAGCTGAGACACATAGAAGGGTTTCCTCACGACCATGGACATACAGTGGTCAACATTCAGATTACTATCTAGCTGAGTACCCAGATCTCAAAACTGGGACCACTCTTAGGGGGGTGCTATCAGTGTTGGGTATTTGATCTCCCAAAGGGTACTATTATGCACTTCTTTGCATTTAATTTGAGGTCATGGCTCTGACACCAATCATTAGTCTGCACCAGACCTTTCTATAGGATATCAACATCATTTGGGGAGTCAGTGGTTGCCCCCAGCGTGCAGTCATCAGCAAACTTGATCAGCTAAAGGCCATCTACATTTGCCATGACATCTGAAAGTATATCCCAAACAGGAGGGGGCCCAGCACTGAGCCCTGTGGTACTCCACTGGTGACTGGCCTCTTTCTGGATGTGGATTTCCACATATGTTCATGTTTGTGTTCATATCTTCATAACTGGGAGCCTTATGTGTGATTAAAGGGTATGATGTGATATACCATGATGGGAGACAAGGGAAATTCATTGTCAATGTCCATTTATATCCCACTATACCTAAGATATTGCTAGTTGTTTAGTAACTGTTAAAATAACATTTTTTCCATATGTACTTAATACTTCAAAAAATATCCATTGGACATTGCATGACATCAGGTGAAACCTTTGATATTTGCACTGTCAGTTGTATACCCTGAGAGATATTCAGTGTTATTTATATTGCTAATTATACAATTAAGCATATGTTTTCAAATTTCTGTAAATATCTCAATAAATATGCATTCATAAAAAAAATTCTTGATTTCATGTGAAAGCTTATGTCTGGTTAACAGAAATGTTATAACAATATATGTCTAGGTTGTACAGTTTGCAAGACATGAGAAATTGTGAACGTTTCACAAAAAATATAATTTGGGGTTCATATGCATTAAAATATATTGTAGTATTTATGGTATGAAAACACTATGAATGCACTATTATCACTGTAAAGAATACTTCTTACTGATAACATTGCTATTTCTACAGTTTTAATAGTTTTTACTGTTCAAAACAATATTTACATGTAACTGTCATATGCTTTTTAAGTTTATTTTTCAGAAAATGCTCAGGAATGCAATCTGTGTGTAGGCTGTCAAAGGTATGACATTCCACGCCACATAAGTGTTAATGAGTTAAAGCCCTCCCCCACCCCCAACCCCAAAAGAAAGCTGCAATGGAGTAGGATTCACTAATTACAAACAAGACAATACTGCATCCAGACTGCGCTTTAGTCCCTTGATTATTATTTTTTTTTAATACTGAATGTGCTGGCAGCTCTGAAAGCAGTCATTTATGTCCCTTGAAAGCTATTGTCAAACTCCACTCCTACTTCGTCTTCTGGCTTTTTCCTGGTTAGGGGTCGCCACAGCGGATCACCTGTCTGCTCATAATTGGCAGTGAAGTTTTACAGTGTCAAGTTGCCAGCCTAGCACCCAACCTTCCACAAAAGGATGGCCAAAAGATCTCCCAGCTGCTATGGTGAAACTGCCAATCCAACAACAAAAGCATGCATGTCATTCTTAATGAATGGAGCAGTAAAATCTTCGTAACGCTGTCATTTGAGCATGACATTATGTCCCAAGGATTATCGTTTACCGCGATGACAGATTTAGTATACCATCTCAAACACCTTGTATATTACAGGATGATTTCTGTCTGAGTTTGGAAAAATACCTTAACATAAAAATGACATTGATCGGCTTTTCTATAGCAAGCCCTTGGTGAAAGTTTTCTTCCGCACAATAAAGAAAGAATGAATTAGAATCTAATATCACAAAATTCTTGCTAGCAGTCACTAAATATAAATGAAAGAAAGAAGCAACAAGTTGCTGAATCTAGATATTTACAACTTTGATTGGTCAAAACAGACTATTGTTGTCCCTTAATGGTTGTTTTTTCAGCTACTTTGCATATTTACTAAAAAAACACCATTACAAATAGTTAAGGGGTGTGGTTTAAGCGCAAAAATTCCTATTGGTAACACCAGTTTAAAGAGAAAAGACATGCCAAGATTATATTGGTTGTTGTTACAGCGAATTAGCATATTAGTCAAAAATACCAATGTGAACAATTCAGGGGTGAGATTCAAGTATGAAAGCTTTTGATTGGTATTATAAGCCCAAAGAGATGCGGAAGGAAGAGCAGATATTGGCTAATGGCACTATTTAAATTGGTATTGGCCAATTGAATGTTAAAGATCTTGTATAAAAGTAAGACTGTCCCTACATTCCCTACGATCTGAAGAAGATTAAATCGAAAGCGCTTATCGTATGTGAGCATCCAGGGACTTTTATTCTCTTTAACTGGATTCATTCAATTCCTTTTTAAACGGATATTGGATGTGTTTATGTGGATTAGTTTACTAAGAAATTTGCTTACTATTTTGGGACTTTATGTTAGCCTTGGTGCTTTTTCTGCCCAAGTTTGTGCTCTAACCTTCCACAGAAGGCACACACACACACACACACTCATGCCTAGGGCCAATTTAGAGTATCCAATCCACCTACAGCATGTCTTTGGGATGAAACCGGTGCACCTGGAGGAAACCCACACGACCACAGAGAGGACATGCAGACTCCGCACAGAAGGCACCCCAGCTGAGGATCGAACTGGAGAACCTCTTGCTGTGAGGTGGCAACACTAACCACTGCACCACCACGGACACCCTATTGGAGTGCAAAACATCAGTTTTTAAAATTCATCCTCATACAGAATGTTCTTAGAATGCCCCATGTGCAAGAATCAGGAATATTTTTGTCTTGATTTAGATAACTGTGTTCTTGAACTGACTAAAGTTTACTGTGATAGTGTATTATACCATGAAGGTCACTTGGCTAAGATCTGAGCATCTGCTGTAGAAAAAAAAATAATTAATGTAAATGTGGGCAAAACTTTGGTTTAATTGTTGGTGGAGCTTTTACAATCAGAACCAGGCAACATGCAAGCACACCACACATGCATTATTCTTCACAAACAACATGTGCCTTTGAAATGGTTTCCTCCATTTTACTAGGACACTGCAGTTTTTTTTTTTTAATTTATTACTTTTTAGAGCAATAAATACAAATGAATATTTGGCAAAGACTAACCTAATTTCAGATGTTAACTATAAGGATTTAAAGAAAATACCAGAAAAGAAGTTTGACTTTCTTCCAGAATGTATGTAATTCAGACATAGAGCAAAGAATACATAATTCATTATAAAATTGGTGAGGATATCAGCAGTGGTGCTTGGGGAAGTTTTCTTAGATTCAGGCCTGTTAAGAAAGGCAGATAAACTCTTCTTACACCCTCCCAGTCAGTGCAGAAGATTTACTACAGAAGCTGATTGATTTTTCTGGAGATTCATGTGCTTTGTTCCAGGGGAGAATGGAGTTAGGTCAGGGGTGTTGGGACTGAAACTATAAGGTTTTTGATCCTGTGTGATACATTGTTATAGCTTCTTCTCCAACCTTTTGATTCATATATGAAATGTGCACATCACCATTGGAATACTGATGAATAGTTCAATTTTATGGTCATATTACTGAGTAATATAATCCAAGTCTTGATTAATTGCTGCTGCCCTTAATTCTTCTGTTCTGTTCTGTCATTATATACTCATATTAACATGTGAGGTGTTAGGCCACAAAAATGCAAGTGATAAAATTACACCTAAGATCTGAAGACATCCTGAAAACAAAGTTCCAGTTTTAACAGCCTTTCAAGGAAATGTGCTTCTTGCAGCCTTGTTGGTGCGTGTTTAAAATGTCTGGCTAAGAGTATCTGTGATGCCAGTGCGTTCTCATTTCCATAATACCATCATTCACGCATGCAACAGAGTTCCTGGGTCGGTTATTAAAAGTATGCATCCAATTATGAAGGCAACAAAATACAGACAATGTGCACAGAATTATAATTAAGATTTCAAAACTTCCATGTGCAGAAAATATGTTTCTAGCCAAGCAGTCCTAATAAAATTATGTACATGTCAACAGTGACCTAGTTATGGCTAACTGCATAATTCTACTCCAGATGATAGCATTGCCAGCCTAGTCTAGCTGTTTCTTAAAAACACTGTGTATGGCAAGACAATTTATTCAGTATATGGGAATGCCTGACAGACACGCATTTAGTGGAAAGAACTGGGAGGGGTATGTTACAGTAAAAATGTTAATAAAACATGAAAGAACACTCAGCATGTGACAAAACGTAAAATTCAGCAGGGCATGATATTAAATATGTTAGCTGAAATTTCAAGGAATACATAAATAAAAGCACTACAAAATCTTCAAGAAAAAAAAAAGAAATAAAAGAACAAATGTGACACCACTAACAATTTAATTGTTGTAACATAACTTCATAGATACCATAAATGAGCAAAGTAATTTTTATAAAGATAGCCTGATTGGGCTTAACTGTTATCTAGTCAAACAGTGGAGTGTTAATGTCAGTCATGGGAAAGACAGCTAGGTAACAGGAATGAGGCAAGAAAACCACTACTCAGGGTAAGTAGCAAATTAGAAAATAACTATTAAATATAAGGAAACTATGCTGTAAATACTAAAGCTGTGCTAAATATAGCTTAGCCAAGAGGCAAAAAAAAAAAAAAGGATAAGAAAAAAACAAATAGTGAATGAGGATATGGCTTGAGGAAGACACTTTCTAACCGGAAAAAGATTTGTTTTTCCTTTGAACCAGTGGCAGTAACAAAAGTTGGATATCTGGCTAAAGTACTGAAGTGAGAGGAGGAGGTGGGATTTTCCTACACAAACATTACTCCTTCCCAATGAAGACCAAAAACTTAGCAGTGTCTGCACAAATGCACCAGTATGAAGGGAGGTGGATAAAAGTACGTCCCCCACCAGAAGACCTCTCCTCTGCAGGATGTAGCTGGAAACCACATGGTCCACCTAGCCAATGCAGCCATCAATAAGAACAGATTTATACCAAGAGGAATTATAAACAGTAAGCTTTCACTAGCCCAGGAAATATTAGATTTAAGTAAATTAAATCAGGTGCTAACCTATCACTTTAATCATGTTTTATCTTCCACAGCTGCAGCAGCAATGGATGTTTTTTCACAGAAGTAAATATTCTTGTACATATGGTATGATTTTCTGCTGTTCAGTGAACTTAGGATTAGTTGTAACAACATATTAGGAATGTAAGCAGAACTTGCTATTAAGGCATGAGAACCTGAACAGCAAATAGGGATATGACATTATAGCTGGACTAACTGTTCCTCAAACCTCTCTAAGAGTAGGAAAATTAGGTATGTACTGCTCTTCCTTAATATATCATTTGCCACACATTGATTCCCGGAACCCAAACAATTAAATTAAGAAAAAAATGAAATAACAGCAATGCTGACAAATGACGGCCTGGGTCACCACTGTGGACATGCAGAAAATGTAATGTATTAATTCACATGTCTCAAATTCAACTCACTCGAGGCTTGTGGCATCGATTACATTCAGAAGAGCCAGCAATTCAAAAAAAAATACAATGAAATTAACCGACTAGTATCGCTTTAGTAACTGCAACCTGCACCAAATAGCTTGAATGTGACAAAAAAATAAACCCCTTTCAACAGTTATAAGTGCTGCACTGTACAATCTGCCCTCTGGCAATCCCCATGCCTCAATAATGTCTAACAGACATAACATAAGCTTTATACCCCTTAACTGTTACTCATCCATGTGCTATATAAAAGCTACATAACTGTACATTCAGCAACAAAACACTATGAGGCACGCAGTTCTGTTTCATTCATTCCTCAGTTTTTTTTAAGAGATTTCTTTTTTGCTACACACAACATTTGATTGTTCATACAGAACATATGAACAGCAGTTGGCTTTTATTTTTCATGCATGGTGCCACAAAATTCCAGTGGTAGATGACCCGTTTTTTCGCTTTGTCACCCTTTCACATTCCCTTAACTACACCAGCCTATTACCACTGATTTCGATCTTGCAGACAGCTTTGCTTTTCCCCCTTGGTATTATTTAACTGTGTTTCTTTGAAGTCTAGATAAATTGGCTGTGTACCTCCAACAGCACAAATTACTACAGTGACATGCTTCTCTTCAGTAACATGCCAAGTTGTTTACAAAGGTCTGTAGCCCTTCCCCTGTCTCCCTTATTCTCCTCCACAGTATTTTCCACTTCATTTTATTCCATTTTTTTGCCCTCCTCTCACTAGCCCTTTTTTCTTTCATACCACCAGGTAAAATATTTTATCCACCTCTGTCAAAGTGTAGGGATCCTGTTGTTTCCATTTCATTGTTATTGCATTTTGAACCTCTAACAATATCACTGACACCAATTACTTGTATTTTCTTCTGTTTGCCTATTTGAGCTCTTCCTCAGTTCATATCTTCATTCACTAATTGTTTTTGTCTGGTTAGTACCACTTTCTCTTCTAATATCTCAGTTATGAACTTCTGTAGATTCTCTTTACATTTTTTAGTTCCATACATTTACAGAATAAGTGACACTATGAGGTTACAAGGCCTGTTTTACATTTCCTCTAGCCATTAGGAACATCCTCACTAATCAGTTAGATGTATAGCAATATCAGTGAAGGTATTGTCAAGCAAATTATTTAAATGTCCTTGTTTTTAACAGATTTCTGGGTATTTGCAGTATTTTCCCAATGCTTCTTCTTCTGTTATTCCCATTTGCATTTCTTTTATCAGTATTCCCAAACCTGTATCATTACTTTGTTCTCTTTTGTTCTTATAACCCTGGGACCTTTTGATATTAAGCCAGCATTTTCCCTCCCTCACTCCTTTGAGAGCTCTGTATTAGTGTATCTGGTTCATTTTTATCTCTTCCTCTCTTTCTAATCATTACGTCCCATTTTCCTTTCAATCCTTGATACTGCCATTCTATCTCATCGTGGAAGTTATATATTTTTCCTGCAAGCCCTTCCATTCCTCTCCTCCCCTGATTATTTGATCCCAGTACTTAACCTCTGTATTTTTCGCCTCCATTGCCATAACATTGTTTTCAATTCTTTCTGTCTTCTCATGTCCCCTACTGAGAGACTTTTTCATTGTCCTAATATTTCTGCATTTCTTCCCAGAAAATTTCTTTACTCATCTTTTGCTTACTCTTTACAATTTTGAGCTGTATCTCCCTTAATGAATCTTCTAAGAGTATGTCCAGCAAGTTATCTTTCCTTAGCTGCTGCGTCACTCCCCATATAAATTTTTTCCAGTCATTTGTATTATTTACATATGTCAGTCTAAGGATATTCACTAAGTGGACTGCTAACAGGTAATCTCTAATATTTGGTACCCCTAATCCATCTTTCTTCTTAGTCAAGGTTACCACATCTTCTTAGTCGAGGTTACCACTTCACAAGGTTTTCCTCCATGCAGAGCTGGATCCAGCATTAAGAGATGTAGGCAGTTGCTTAAGGCTTATGCTAGCTGAGGGGGCAATAAAAATGAAATCTACTGAAAAAAAAGCCCCTAAAAACTTCCATAAACACATCAGGACTTTACAACCTCATGGGACACTTCTGTAAAGAATAGCAAGCACCGGAAACTTCAGCATGTTAGGACTGACTGCAGGAGATTTGCTTTAGGACTCAAAACAGTGAGTACAGCAGTCATTTATAGGTTCATAGGTTCATAGGTACATACTAGGCTATCAGCCCAAGGGCCTACATAAGCCTAGCCAGCAAGGTTCCATAGCGTACGCCACCCAAGAATGTTATTTTCCTGTGCTACTGTCCAGCAGAGACACAGAAGTGATCCCCGGGGTGTATTTCCTATTTCCCATCCACTCATCAAGATTTTTCTTGAAGAGTGCTAATGAAGAATTTTGCTTGACATAGATGGGTAGCTTGTTCCAGAGTACAGGAAGTCTCTGGGACAGGAATCTATCCCTCCAGTGTGTCCTGTTTATTGTGGTGACAAGGTTTAGGTCCCTAGAGCGTATAGCTCAGAGGGATTGGGATTTCTTTAGGTGTAGCATGTCCAACAGCTCTGGGTTTGACATAGCTTTCTATGTTAGGCAGAGATCACCTCGGAGTAGGTGATATGCTACGGAGTAAAGCTGGAGTTTTTTGAGGAGGTCAGTGTAGGGCATTTGTTTGAGGCCAGTAATCCTCTTTGTGAGGTACTTCTGTGGCCTTTCCAGCGGCTGCAGATGGCTTGTGAAGTACATTCCAAAAGGGGCGTTGTACTCTATAATGGGTCTAATGAGTGTCGAGTAGAGGGGAACAATGACCTCTTTTTTCCTGGATGAGAACCCTTGTATGATGAGGTGTGCCATGTAGAAGGGCTTCCTGACTACTGTGGCAATGTGACTATCAAAGGAGAGACTACTGTCCACCTGGGTCCCAAGGTCTCTTATCACACATTCGGTGTTAAGTAGATTGCTGCCTATGTGGTAGTTCATGGGTACAGAGTTTTTACCAAAGGGGATGACACTGCACTTTTTGGCACTGAGCTTGAGGCCATGGCTCTGACACCAGGCATCTGTCTCAGTGAGGCCCTTCTGTAGGATGTCTACATCATTTGGGAACTTGACTATGGCTCCTAGTTTGCAGTCATCTGCGAACTTCATTAGCCATAGGCCTTCTGTGTTAGCCTGTACTTTAGAGAAGAAGATACCAAACAGGAGAGGTCCCAGGACGGAACCCTGTGGTACTCCACTTGTCACTGCTTTGAGGTCAGATTTGGAGTCTGCAACTTTTACAGTGTGGGTTCTGTCAGTGAGCCAGTTGGCAACCCATCTTGTGACATAGGGATTTATACCTAGTTTAGTGAGTTTAGCTATAATTCCAGAATAGGGGATGGTGTCGAAAGCCTTGGCGAGGTCAAGATAGGCTGTATGAACCACTTTACCCTTATCCACGGCTTTGGTGACTGCCTCAAAGAAGTCGATCAAGTTCAAGAGGCATGATCTGCCTTTCACAAAGAGTTTGGAGGTTACCAATGTCTTTATTTATGAGTTCCATGATGATATGTTCCATGGCCTTGCAGACCAGGCTCGTCAGGCTAATAGGTCGATAGTTCCCGGGATCAGTGGTGGCTCCCCCTTTTGTGGAGTGGGATAACTGTTGCTGTGCGCCATTCAGTGGCACAAAGCCTGATGCGAGGCTATTATTGAACATGGTGCTTAAGTGAGGAGCCAGTTCGCTCTGAAGTGCATGTAAAACACAGCCTGGGATGTTGTCCGGTCCCATGGATGCTGTGTTTTTGGCTTTAGAGAGTGCAGCTTTTACCTGCGTAGTTGTGATTACAGGGACTCTGCATTCTTCCTGTATAGATATGGACCCTTTACGGGGTGAGACGGGGGTAAAGTTAGCACTGAACCAATCTGCCCGGATGTTGGCAATATCAGTTGGTTCTGTAATTTTCGTGCCGTTGTGCTGTAACTCAGAGCAGATCTGGGTGTTGCCATCTAGATTATTGACATAGCTATAGAATGCTTTGGGGTTGTCTTTGGATTTAGTGGCGATTCTGTTTTCGTAGCTAGCTTTGGAGGATCTTAGAAGGGATCTCAGCTTCTTACTGAGGCTGACCAGGGAGCTCCTCCACTCATGGGATTTTACTCTTTTTTGCAACAGTTTCTTCCTTCTGTTGTACAGTTTGTTTATGGCAGGGGACCACCAGATTGGCTTTCTTTTTTTGGAGGATAGCATCTTGGTTCTATTTGGGATAGCATGATCCATGCACTCGTATAAGTGCTTATAGAGTGCATTTGTGTAGGATTCAGCAGATGTAACTGTATTGTCCATCTGCATGGGTGTCATGAAGGTCACCACTTCTGTCTTAAGAAGCATGAAGTTGGCTTTGGAGAATTTTTTTATGGTGGTTTCCTTAATGGGGGGTGGGGGCGGGATGTGGATATCAAGGGTGATAAGCTTATGGTCGGATCGGACCAACGAGGAGTTGACTTCAGGTGTGGAACCTCAAGTCACTCATGTTGGTAATGACTAGGTCTAGGATATTGTTGCCCCTGGTGGGGGTGTAGATAAGTTGATCTAAGGCATTGGAGTTTATTTAGGACTTGAACTGAGACCTGCAACTTGAAACAGTGAGTGCAGCAGCAATGGTGTATGCAAGTGTGTGTGTGTGTGTGTGTGTGTGTGTGTGTGTGTGTGTGTGTGTGTGTGTGTGTGTGTGTGTGTGTGTGTGTGTGTGTGTGTGTGTGTGTATGTGTGTGTGTCTTTACATATAAGTGAAAAATGCCCCATTTAGGGGGCTAACTAGTTAAGTGACTTTGCTCAGAGTCAAAACCTGAGCCTTGATAATTAGTAGACAAGGGTTTTAAACCTCCAGACCAACTACTAGTTTTTTATTTTAATTATTATTTTTTTCTTTTGGTTTTGTAACTCACTGAGTATTACAGTCTTGTCAGTGTCAGTCATAGAGTTTATAACTTGTTGCTCAGTGTCAGTGGTGTAACAGGTAGCATATTTGTGTTTAGTGCAGAAAGGTGTAGGTTCTCTTCCCACACCAGGTAGATTGATTGCTGACAATACGGTGCAGAATAAAGGTGGGGGTGGAGTATGGATGAGATGCCTAGTGATTATGAACTTGTTAGAGGTTTTGCCAGCCATTCTCTGTTGCATATCACTAGTACACCATTTTTTTATGTAACATAGGTAATTTATTCTTCAAGGGCACCAGGCACTGAATTTGTAGATGAAGCACTGAAATGCAAAGTTGTTTGCCAGCAGTAACCTCTTCATTTTCTATAGATCTCTTTTATGTGGAATTATTCGGGTGACTTACTTCTGCAAAGATTTTGCATATTAACTAATACTGGTAGATTATAATGACAACAGTCTGAGTGGCCTTTTGTGATTGAAATGTTCTGAAATGGGTAGGCTTATCATCGGTTCATATGTTTTCTTCCACTGCTTACTGGAAAAATGTTCAAAACTATAAATTTAAAGCACACTCTAACAGGTGGAGCTGTATTAAACAAATAATATAATTGAATACAAGCAGGAAGACACTGTATTAAACACATAATATAATTTAATACAATCAGGAAGGTAAATCAAAGAACACATGCATGCATGGTCCTAAAAACGTGTACATGGGGTGCATGGTTTGAAAACAGCCCAAAGGTACATTTAATCCACTACTGGCTAGATGCTTTTCTCTGAATGTGGGTTTCAATGCCATTTCAATGAATGTGAGTTTAAAGGGCAGAGAAGTTTACTGTTATTCATGCTGTCTGGTTTTACTGTGAAACTGTATTAGTTTTATTGTTATTGTCAATACTAAAAAAAAATGAAATAAAAATTTTAAGTTAAATCCAAATATCTGTAATCATTTTAGAAGTAAAGAAAAAAATAGTATGCACGCTGACAGTTCTGAGCAGAGTTTTATGCTAACTATGAGAAGAGAGGCAAGTAACAGGAGACTGGAATTGCTGCTGGGTGGAACACTGGAGAAGGTTCTGATCCATTACCCTGCCTAGGTCCCCATTTAACCATGATCCAGGTTTACCTCTGGCCCAGTAGTAGTCCTGTATAATTTCCATCACTTTCTTTGAATATAACTCCTTGGGTAATAACCAAAATACTTGCCCTGGATATAGAAATAATGACAAAATATATAACAGAATACCTTGCATCCTATGGTCTGTTTCTAACTTTACTATTTCCATTTTCCCAATTGTTTTCTTGCTTTTTCATATACTCTTTGATATGTTTGTTCTTGTGTGTTCTTTACAGTTTTCCTGACACATATGCCCAAATAGTTGATGCTTTCCATATCCCTGTTTATTGTATTTCTCTGACTCCCTCTAGTGTCATGTTGATAGCTAGGACCAGTGTTTTTTGTCTGGTTACCTTTATACCCTACCATGATATAAACCTTTTTTTAATTGTAACCCAAAGTTTTTCAGTGTAATTTACTGGATTTCCTAATGTCAAAAGAACATCATCTGCATATGAGATCTTTTGTTGTCTTTTGCCCCAGTTATACCCAGTGATGTTTGTATTTCTTATCATTATAACTAATGGTTCTAGATAAATAAAGGGGGTGAGAAGAACACCTTTCGTAGGATCATAGGAGATTACTAGGCTAATGGCACTGGGGCTCTTACAAGCCCAGCCAAGATTTTATCCCCAAAATACAAACCCCAATCAGCACCTGTTCCCTTGTCAGTAAGGGACACAGGTGAAACTCCTGGGACAAATTTGTGGTTACCCATCCACTCATCAAGGTTGCGCTTGAAGAGGGTCAGCAATGTACTTTGTTTGACGTGTATGGGGAGTCTATTCCAGAGACGCGTCATCCACTGGGAGACAAACCTGTCTCTCCGGCAGGTTTTGTTAATGTCACAGATTAGATTTAAGCCTTTCCATCGGGTACTACGTGAGGAGTTAGACTTACAGATATGGAGCATCTCTAGTAGAGCAGGGTCTGAGCTTGCTTTGTAGGTGAGACACATATCACCTCTGAGAAATCTGTACAATAAGGGGTAGAGTGAGAGTGATTTGAACCTGTCCACATAAGACAAGTGTTGAAGGCCATGGATTCTCTTTGTGAGGTATTTCTGTGGCCTTTCCGGTTGGTGCAAGTGATTGGAAAGGTATATATCAAACAGGGCATTGTACTCAATTATTGGCCTAATGAGGGCGGAGTACAGAGAGGTAATAACCTCCTTTTTCTGAATGCAATCCCTTTACTTTATGAGGTGAACCAAGTAAAAGGTTTTTCTGACCACTGCCGCTACCTGATGGTCAAATGTGAGACTGTTGTCAACTTGTGTACCCAGGTCTCTCACCACAGGATGTGTGCTTAGGGGGTTGCTGTTAATGTGGTAATCAGTAGGGGTCGTGTTTTTGATGAATGGTATGATGATACATTTTTTTGCATTTAACTTAAGGCCATGGCTTTGGCACCAGTCATTTGTTGCTGTGAGACCCTCTTGAAGTATGTTAACATCATTTGGGGAGTCAATGACAGCACCCAACTTATAGTCATCTGCAAACCTGGTCAGCCACAGCCCTTTTGTTTTTTGAAGTAGATGCCAAAATGAGTGGCCTCAGGACAGATCCCTGGTGGACACCACTACAGGTCTACTGTTGGAGGTGGTGGCAGCTACTTTGACCTTGTGGGCCTATCAGTGAGCCAGTTGGTCACCCACCTGATGAGTTAGAGATTTACACCAAGTTGTGTTAGCTTTTCGATGATGCCTGAGTGGGGGATTGTGTCAAAGGATTTGGCCAAGTCAAGGTAAGCTGTATGTACTGACTTTCCCTCATCCACTGCCTTGGTGACAGTCTCAAAAAAGTCACCCAGGTTCAACAGGCAAGATCTGCCATTGATGAATCTGAACTGGGTGGGGTCAAGTGCTTGGAGATTGCCTATGTCCTTGTTTAGGAGGTCCATAATAATATGCTCCATGGCATTACAGATCAGACTTGTCAAGCTAATGGGGCAATAGTTTCCCAGGTCAGTAGTAACACCACCTTTGTGAAAAGGGGTGACAATGGCAGTTCTCTATTCTGCTGGAATGAAGCTTGTACTTAGGCTATGGTTGAATAGGGTGCTCAATGGCGAGGCTAGTTCTTGCTGAAGATGTTGCAGAATACAGCCTGGGATACTATCAGGTCCCATGGAAGCTGTGTTCTTTGCCTTGGACAGGGCCTATAACACTTGATCTATGGAGATGTGAGGTGCGAGGCAAGTATCGGTTATGTCAAATGGGCCTTGGGGGGGGACAGGGGGATGAAGTTTGCGCTAGCAGTTTGGCTAAGTCAACAAGATCAGTGTAAGTGGTACCGTTAAGAATTTATTTGGAACAAACCTGGGCTTTGCCATGGAGAATGTTCATCATATTTCACTGTTGCAGTCCTAACAAATGGGTTATCCGGCCCCCGGCAGCCCTCAGTCGGCCTGAATACCAAAGGTAAGGGGATATGACGTCGGCTGCCATCGGTTGTATATGACATCAGTATCCTTGATACAAAAGGAGGCAGCCGACGTCACTTCCTCAGTCTTCTTTGCCACAGAGCCCGAAGCAGAAGCTTTTTGCAAGAGTGCCAGTTGGCCGTTTACCTTTTTGATTTCTGACTATGAACGTTGAAGTCATCTACAGCTAACTACCCCATTGGGGATCTCTTTTTCTTGCTTTAACAAATGTCAGAAAAAGTTAATAATTGTCTTGCTTGTGGAAAGCAGATTCCCCAAAGAGACTTTCATTCTTACGGCATTATTTGTTTAGGCCTTGACCACAACATTCCTATCTGTGATCTCTGTGCTTCCTTTAATTCGCGTACTATTTGTCATCAGATTAAGCTTTTAGCTAAGCACTTTGGAGTTTGGCCTAAGTTCATCAGTATGGCGTCCGTTGGTCTTCAGTCTTCTGATGTTCCTAGGAAGCGCAAGGACAAAGACCGAGACAGGCCTCAAAGTGTCAAATCTACTGACGATGTTAAGTTGGTCATCAGTCCGGCGGTTGTCAGTGACACACCTTGGCAGCCCCTGCAGTCCATGGATTTTCCTCCACAGGCCTCTGGTGAGACTGTTTCTGAGTCCTCCATGCCTCCGGCTTCCATTTTGTCTTCTGAACCTCAACCTGGGACTAAGCAGGCTCTGGTTTCCAAAGCCTCCATTATTCGTTCTGACAGTAGGCACATACTGCCGACCTCTTCTGTGGCCAAGCCTCCCGAGTCCTTTCGGCTTTCTGTTAAATCCTCTAGTCACAAGTATGTGAAGAAACAGGCTCCAACTGCTTCTTGGTCCCCTCAATCTCAGATGGTTAAAATGGCTAATGATATTTTGACTCTTATTAGGGGCTCTCAGCCTCCTCCTTCCAAAAGAGGCAGGGCTTTGTCTCCAGAGGCTTTATCTTTTTTAGGTACTGAGACTTCCAGCATTTCTGCTGATGAAGAGGAAGCTTCTCATGTATATTTCTCCTTTTGAGGATTCTGATGCAGAGGAATCCATTCCTTCTGCTTCTCCTCCAGAGGATTTTTCTTTTGGTGATACTTTGAATACTCTTAGGGAGCATTTTAAATGGGAAAGTCAAGACTACCCTCAATTCAAGAAAAGGATCAGGGAATTTTTGGATTTGTCTCAGCACAAGCTTCTGGCTATTCCTCCTGTGTTGGACATGGTGGATGACATTTTTTCTAAAAAATTCCTTGACTCCAAACTCTGTCCCTCCTGCTCCCAGGAAACCTGACAGGTATTGCAGAGTTCCTGATTCCCATTTGTTTCTTTATCATAATCCTCTGGCTGATCCAGAAGTTATTTCTCAAGGGCCTAAAGGGGTTAAGGCCACTGTTACCAGAAATCCAATTCCTTCTGATAGGGAATGTAGGAATCTAGACAGGTGGAGAAAGAAGGTTTATACCTCTGCCACTCTTGCTATTAGGTCTACCAATTGCCTTTTTCATATGCTCAAGTATCAGCAGCATACCTTGGAGGCTATTAAGTCAAATATTTCCAGTGTGCCTATCTTGGTGGAGAATAGATATGCAGGATTTACTTAATTCTGCCAGTCTTGTTAACAAGCATTCATTGCACTGTGGTTTTGACGTCCTTGAAGCTTCCTGCAGGGCTGCAGCTACTGGATCTGTTATCAGGAGGTATGCTTGGCTTAGGGAACAGCCCCTTCCAGAGCCTGTCAAGGCCAATCTTTTAGATGTAACTTTACACAAGGACAATCTTTTTGGCAGTAAAGCAGAGGAGGTGCTCAAGAAGATGGAGAATAAAGCCAAGTCCATGCAAACAGTTAAAGATTTTCTGCAAGTTCATCCTCCTCACTTTAGCAGAAACTACCCTTCTAAGAGTTGGATGTTTCCTGATACCAGCAGACAGAAGCGTTCCATGTCCAGAGGTTATAAATCTGCTAGGGGACATGGGGCTACTCCTCAAAGGACTAAACAATGGCGTGCTTCCACTTCTAAGTCAGGAAGTTCTAAACCTGCATCTCAGTCCAAGAATTCTCAATGACTTTGTCCAACTTTTGCCTGTTCCTGCTTACCCGGAGTTTCCTTTAGGAGGAAGGTTGGCCAATTTTACAAAGGTCTGAGCCACCATCATGGAAGACAAACGGGTACTCAGAACTGTATTCCTAGGACACTAGTTTTCTTTCCACAACTTTCCAGTGCACAAAGGATTCCCGTGCATTCCTTCCAATCAAAAGGCAGAAGCAGAAAAGCAAGTTTTGTCTCTGTTGCATCGGGGGGCAATAGAATTAATTCCTGCTCTGCAGGTAGGCCAAGGCTTCTAGTCCTGATTTTTCTTGGTGCCAAAAAAAGAAGGCACCTGGAGGCCTATCCTAGATCTATCCATTCTGAACTCTTTCTTGGTGATTCCAAAGTTCAAAATGCTTACTCTTCATCAGTTGCTACCAATGTTGGACAAGGAGTCCTGGCTGGTAACTTTGGATCTCAAAGAAGCTTATCTGCACATCCCTATCAGGGAAAGCTGCAGGCAGTTCCTTATTTTCAGAGTGGGCAATCAATATTATCAATTCTCTGTGCTGCCCTTTGGCTTATCTACTGCTCCCAGAGTTTTCACAAAGTGCCTGGCTCCTGTCATTGCTTTTTGCAGGCAGAAGAAAATTCAGATTTACCCTTACTTGGACGACTGTCTGATTCCAGCAAAGTCTCAGGAACAGCTGTTAAAGGATTTGGAATTTGTAAAGACTCCTCTCTT
Source organism: Protopterus annectens (assembly GCF_019279795.1). Classification (NCBI taxonomy): domain Eukaryota; kingdom Metazoa; phylum Chordata; order Ceratodontiformes; family Protopteridae; genus Protopterus; species Protopterus annectens. The sequence goes on along the minus strand of NC_056746.1, from coordinate 1,458,395,397 downwards.
CCTTGGGGTACACTCTCAATGAGCAAAAGTCAAAAATGGTACCATCAAAGGAGATAACATTTCTGGGAGTGAGTCTGAACACAGCCGCCCAGATGATATATCTCACCCAGGAGAAGCAGACAACTTTTTCAGCTTATTTAAGGACTTGGCACACCTGTCCCAGCTCCCTGCAAAGAAATACCTGCAAGCTCTGGGATTCATGGCCTCTTGTATTCTCATGATTCCATATACAAAGCTGCATATGAGGAAATTGCAATGGTACCTCAAGAACCTTTGGTGTCAACACACACAAGGCCTGGATGTGATTATTCCTCTGCTTCCTTGTCTGCAGAGAGAGTTTCTATAGTGGGCGGCAGCCTGTTTGCAGAACAAGGGCATGCCTTTTCATCCACCTCCTGAAATTCAAGTTCTGACCACAGACTCATTGGACTATGCCTGGGGAGCTCACCTGGATGGCAGATGCATACATGGTCATTGAAACGCCCAACAGATGCACTTGCACATGAATCTGAAGGAATTGATTGCAGTTCAACAGGCCTTACTGGCTTTCAAGCATCTTCTTTTGCCTGGAACTCTGCTGGTAAGAACAGACAACACCACAGTCATGTGGTACATCAACAAACAGAGAGGGACTCATTCTTACCCCCTGTCCAGACAAACCATAATTCTATGGTCTACAGCAGCATCATTGGGCCTACATCTTCTAGCTCAGCTTCTTCCAGGGAGACTCAATGTTTTGACAGACCGGTTGAGCAGGCAAACCCTGGATCCTCACGAGTGGCAGCTGAACAGAGCAGTCTTTTACAGCATCATTCAATGTTGGGGCGCTCCACAGGTGGATCTTTTCTCTTCCCTGGACAACCATCTTCTGCCACTCTTTTGCACCAGACAGCATCACAGCAAAGCCTGGAAAGTGGATGCTCTGTCTTTCCCTTGGAAGCTACTTTCAGTTTATGCCTTCCCTCCTCTTCCTCTCCTTCCCAGAGTATTGTTGAAGATCATGGACGAAAGCCCAAGGACCATTCTCATAGCCACAGACTGGCCCAGGCAGCATTGGTATCCTCTGCTTCACAGTCTCTCCCAATTCCCTCCTTGGCATCTGCCTCTGAAACCAGATCTTTTGGTTCAGGAAGGGGGAAAAGTGCTTCATCCTCATCTCCAGACTCTCCATTTGGCAGCATGGCTGATTATATGAATCAATCTTCTTCTTCTTCCCTTTCCCAGCAGGTGGTTGATGTACTTCGTGAGGCCAGGAGACCTAGCACTAGGAAGTCCTATGCTGGAAAATGGGAAAGATTCTCTCAATGGATGCAGGCAAAAGGTGAATCTTCCTCTCAACCTACTCTTCCTCTGATCCTGGAATACTTGGCTGAGTTGCTTCAAGGTGGACTTTCCTTTTCTTCTATCAAGATCCACGCTTCAGCTATTTCTGCTTACTGTTCTTTTGAACAGCCCATTTTCTCTCATCCTCTGATGAAAATGTTTCTCAGTGGTGCTAGCAACTTAAAACCTCCCAGAAGGGCACCTACTCCAGCCCAGGACCTTAATTTTGTGTTGGAGAAGCTTACACTTCTGCCTTTTGAGCCAGCTGTTACTGCAAATTTAAAGTTTCTCTCTTGGAAAACTGCATTCCTTTTGGCTATTTCTTCAGCTAGGAGAGTTTCAGAACTGCAGGCATTGATGGCTGTGGAGCCTTTTCTCATCTTCCATGCAGATCGTGTCTCACTGAGGACCAATCCTTCTTTTATGCCGAAGGTGGTTTCTAGTCTGACTCTTAATCAGTTCATACACCTTCCTACATTCTTCCCTAATCCCCAGAATAGTGGTGAAAGGATCCTGCATTCTCTTGATGTATGCAGACAGCTCAGGTTCTACCCGGACAGGACTAGGGACCTTCAAAAATCAGCTCAGCTATTGGTCAGCTTTGCTCCTGGGGCTCAGGGCAGTGCTATTTCTAAACAAGCCATTTCTAAATGGATTGCACACTGTATTACTTTTTGTTATTACTTCCATGGCAAGGTTCCTCCTCAAGGAGTGAGGACCCACTCCACAAGAGCAGCCTCCACTTCTGCAGCTTTTTTAAGGGGTGTCCCTACTAAAGACATTTTAGAGGCTGCCACATGGTCTTCTGTACACACTTTTACAAAGCATTAAAATGTGCCTTTGTTTTCTAGATCCAGGGCAGGGTTTGCCACTGCTGTTCTGCAGGGCATTCTCTCCAATCCTTGATTGTGTTGGTATCTCTCTCTTCTCTGGGCTTTGGTAATCAACCCATTTGTTAGGACTGCACTGTTGCAGTCCTGGTTTCCCTCCCTCCCTTCCCCCATTTTTGGTTTTCTCCTTCTCTCCTTTCCATAGTGCAGGCTTTATTTAGTTTAGTTTACCAAGGATGTATTATATTTTGGCTAAGCTTTGTTTCTTGAGGGCTCCTGACATTTGTGGCAAGAAAGACTGAGGAAGTGATGTCGGCTGCCTCCTTTTATATCAAGGATACTGACGTCCTATACAACCGACAGCAACCAATGTCATATCCCCTTACCTTTGGTATTCAGGTTGATCGAGGGCTGCCGGGGGCCAGATAACCCATTTGTTAGAACTGCAACACTGAATATACTCGAACATCTACATTTATGGTAAGTGTACATAACTGTACTTTTCTGATGTAACTGAAAAAGGCTTTGTGGTTAGCCTTTGTTTCGGAGGCTAGTTATGATTCATAATTGGCTTTGAGGGTTTTCACTAGTGATCTAATTTGCTTGGTGAAGTTAAGGAGGAATTTTTCCAATTGGGAATTTGTGCCTTTTTACCCTTGGACAACAGTTTTGTCCTTTTGTTGTAAAGCCTGTTGATAGAGGATGTCCACCACATAGGTTTGTGTTTCCTTGAGGAACAGGTTTTAGTTCTGTTGGGTATGGCTGAGTCTATGCAGTTGCACAGGTGCTTGTATACTGCACTGGCATACTGTTCAGCATATTTGTCTGCATCCTCTGAGAGGGCAGGTGGTGTGAAGCTACTGATACCCACCCTTAGGAGGTTGTACTCAATTTTTGAGAAGTTTTTTAGCCTGGTTATAGCTGGGGCGGGGGTTGGACGAGATAGACACTTTGAATGAGACAGACTGATGGTCTGATCTCACCAGGGAAGAATTTACTATGGGGGTCGTGCAGCAGTCAGCCATGTTGGTGAGAGCCAAGTCTAAAATGCTATCTCCCCTTGTGGGGGATGAAACAAGCTGGTCTAGTACGTTAGAATTGATGAAGTCAAGGAATCATTGGGTGAGTGCATTAGAGCAGGAAACGTTCACCCAGTTTATGGTGGGGTAGTTGAAGTCACCATGGATCAGGGTGTTAGGGGGTACCTTGATGGACTCAAGTAGGTCCAGGTAGGAGGAGTGGGTGCCCTGAGTCATGGAGGGGGGGTTTATAGTTGGCTATAACTTGGATGGGTGTCTTGCCAATTGTCAGTTGCACCTGCAGAAGTTCTAGTCCATCATGCTGACAAACCAGTCTGGAGGTGTGCTTGTCTTTAATGAAAATAGAAACTCCACCACCCTTAGTCTTCCTGACCTCCTTTTGGGGTCGGAATGTGTGGAATGAGGTATAGTCTGGTAAGGCTAGGGTGATCCCTGTAGCTTTAACCCAGGTTTCCTTGACTGCACAGATTTCAGCATCTTCCAGTGCTAGGAGAGCCTCCATTGAGTGCATTTTCAGATTAAGGCTCCTAGTGTTAAGTAGCATGACCTTCAATTTTCTTTTTGACGGATCTTTTATGTTGAAAATTTTGTCTGTGAGACATTGCATAAAAAAGGCACAATGGGGAGGCAAGAGCCTTGGCCAGAATCGTGAATTCCAATGTTAACAAGTGGAGGCCATCTCTGGCAAAGCATCAAGGCCTGTTAACCATGCCATCCCAGGCAGACTGATACTAGATCCCCTTAGCATAACACCAGAAACTAAGCCAATTGCTGAAGTCAATTATTTTTTGTGGTATTGTGGTATCATTCTTGGTGAAGTTAGGATGCTGCTTAGGGCTAGGGTCATACCTGCCTGGGACACATACTCTGACAGCTCAATCATGTCTCTCTTCATATAGTCCAGGGAGGTACATCTCAAGTCATTCACACCAACATGAACAAATACAGAGTCATACCTGTACCTGTTGTGAAGAGACTTAAGTGTGTGCATGATGTGGTGGATTCTGGCACCTGACTGACAACTGACTGTGATCTTCCCCTTGTCGAGCCTGGTGAGGGGGACCTTGTTCCTCTCTTCAACATAAATTATTCATATATCCTTGCCCTTAAATTCATTCTTGCTTTAGCCCCTTCAAATATTCTTTCTAATATATCAACCCTTTTCTCTGGAAATCCCCATATTAACAGCAATTCAAAACAATATTTCCAGTAAACTCTGTTGAATGCTTTTTTCTAAATCTGTAGATAATACAGCTAATTTTCTACTCCACTGTTGAGCATCATTCAAGATCACTGTTCAGATAATATTATCTGACATATTCCTTTACACAAACCTTGTCTGGACGCCATGTATCACTTATGGTATAATCTTAGGTAATCTTTCTGCCATTACCTGTATAAAATATTTAGAGTCATAATTTAAAATTGAGATGGGTCTGTAAGAAGAAAGGGACAGTTGGTACTTCCCTTCTTTTTAAAATCACCTGCTATAATGTCTTGTTTCCAGGAATCTGGTGGTTTTCTGCCATGACAATCTTGTTCAACAGAACTGCCCAAATCTTTTTAATTCTTTGCTTAGGAATTCTGCATTCTTCTCTTGTGATACAGTCTGTACCTGGTGACTTCTCAGTCATCACAACTCCTTCTTCTGTAATTCCCCTTGTTAATTTAGATCTTTTATATTCCTCTAGTATTGGTTACTCTACTTCCATTGTATCCATTCTCCTTCAAATTCTGCATCTTTGTCTTCCTTTCACTGTAGGAGTTCCTAATAGAAATCCATGATTTCATGCAATTTATCTTCTAATATGTTTTGTTTTTCTTTTCCATCTTTCTCTCCTCTAAGTTTATAGATCTCTCTCTCCACCTCTTGATGTCTTAATCTGACTACAATGGCTTTGGTGGTTTTTGGTGAGTTTGTCTGATAATGATTTTCCATCCTTATTCTTTTCAATGTAATCCTTTCATCTTCACACCCCTGCAGTGTCCTCTTCAATTCCCTTTCTCTGTTTACTTCCAGCGCCATCTTATCTTCAGTCCTCCTTCTCTTGTATCAGTTTCAGTTAATCAATAAATGCCCTTCGGATTGGTCACCCCTCCCTAATTACATCACATCTTATTATTCTTTCTCTTTACTCTCCCTTACAATTATCTCAATCCTTTGCTGTCCATTGTCCTTGTCACATTAATGCATTAAACTCTTCTTCTAACCGTACTGTCTGTTCTTTCTTTTCTATAAGATACCCTAGGAACATCCATTGCAATGAAAGCTGTGTCTCTTTTGCTGTTTTTTAATCTTATGCTTGCTAACGCAAGGTCCAAAATTGATATCAGCTCAGGCATAACCCCTTCCACTGAATGTCTGTGCTCAGTGTTAATATATCCCTGATCTATCCTGGACCACGTCTTATGCCTTGCCGAATAAAATGTAAACCCGGATTCTCTTTCTGGTCCCCCAACAGATAACCAGGCAACTATCCATCCCACTGAATTCTATATTTTCTCAGGAATCTGCCCTCTTTCTGCATCCCTCTTTGCCTTGGATGAGTTTTTCAATCTTCTTTTCTTGTGATTCCTGTCTCCTGCCAAGCTTAATCCTTCCTGAAAGGGTATTAGTTTTATTAGTACCTCCATAATTAATCTGATACTTCTGCTGGGTGGCAAATAAACTGACATCAAGGTTAGTTTTTGCTCCTTGATGCTACCCTGTATGTCCTCCTTCATCTTCAGTTTTCTCATCTATTTTGAGTAGTACATTCTACTGTACCAACCAAGCAGCTCTTCTACTTCTGTCTTTCCCCGAGAAGGCATTCACCACCACCGTGTACTCTAACCCATTTAATCACTTCCTTTCTTCATTCATTAGACAGTTTTCCTGCACTAGAACTGCTTATTTCCTTCTCTCTTCAACTGTATCAGCATTCTATCCTTCATCACATTAGTCAACCAGTTAACATTCTAGGTTGCGCTTTTGAGTCTCTTCACCACAGCTCTACTCTTCTCCCTATGTCCTGCTTTCTTCCCTTTATCTCTTGATGAGCTCCAGATTCTGTCCATCTGACTACTCATACTTGCCTTCCTGTCCTTAGTAACCTTCTTAGCTTTCTCACAGTTCCACAGATTCATTTGTTTACTCTGTCTCTGTTTTCCTGCATTTCCTTCATTTTTTCTTTGGCACCTATTATGTCATTTATTTTGTTTTGTTTTTTAATGGCCCAGTCTTATATTTATTTCAAGTTCCCCCATCCCCACAAAACCTATATACATTGGCTCCCTATTGAAATGTCAGCAGTCAAAATACTGAGTGCCAACAAGCTGAAAAAAAGACAGAAAACAGAGTAGAAGAGCAAATCTCAAAAATCGCTCTTCTCCTTTAAACTTCTTTTTGCGGGGATAAGCCTCCCCTGCAGCCCCCCCACATAGAGTGCAAGCTCTCCACACCCCCTGAAATATATATACCAACTCCTGAGATCACCATACCTTGGAGAAAAGGGAATATTCTGAAAAATGGCATCTCAGACTTGGTATATAAAAGTCCAATATTTCTGTCATTCAGTCTCCATACTTCAGGGCTCATTCTAATGGATCCTGACATTGCAAATGGTTACCATTTAACATTTCCTCCAACTTTCCATTTGGGCATCCTACTGACTCCTAATATTTTCCTGCCACCCCATTTATGCTATCACTTTAGAAATTACTTCTTTGCTCTTGGGTAAACAGCCCACAACTCTCTTTTCTCTTGTTAACATTTTCTAATCCATTTTCTTTTCTCCTTCACCTATGTATATCTTAAATTTGGATAGCTTTCCCTGGCTACATTCTCCCTCCCTTCCACTCTTATCTCACTGTCTCTTGGCCCTTTTTACTTGGTAGTTTAAAGTTTTTATGCCTCACTAATTTTATTTTTAATGTACCCTTTCAATGGCCTACCCTTCTATGCTGTAATCTCCACCTCTTCTTTTCTTACCTCCTTATCTCCATACTATAGACTTAATCTTAATTATTGCCCACTTCATATTTTTGTATTCAAGCTTTGTATTTCTAACTTTCCTCTCCATTTATGTGTTAAAACATTGTCTGTTTGACTAATTGTTTTCCCTCACATTTTACTACTTGGCATGTTGTATGCTATCTCTCTTTCATATGTGCATTACTTTAGTATTATTCCCCCTCACCCCATCACTTTGATCCATTATCATTTGTCTTAATGCATCCTCTGAGCACTTACCTACCTGAGCAGTTACCATCATATAAATAATTTTATTGATTCTCATAATCCTGACTTCAGTATTACTCTTATTTGTGTCCTTTATTTCACTTTGTGCTTAACTAATGCTTTTAAATAAGTTTAACCACAAAGACTATGCAAACGTATATGTGGGTTTATCTGTCTCTATCCTTAGGTCTACAGTATACTCTGATACATATATACTGCTTCTCATGGGTGTGTACCCTGCTTTTGTTTTAATTATCTAACTATAGATTACTCAGATTTAATAATTGTATATGTCAATGTCTTTTCCGGTTGAATGATCCTCTCTGATATCTGCTGCCCACTTCATTTCTTCTCTTTCACTTGAAGGGAATTACTCAATAAAACCTATTTCTTGACAGACTATTGGTCACTGCCATTGCAAAGTGCAACCTATCTCCATTAATGTTTCCTTGATGATGTCTGCACCTGTTTGGTCCCTCTTCTCATACCATGTCTTTTCCAGTCTTATGTGACCCATTATGATTAAACTAAACTTGCTCAATGCTCATTTTCCTATATGTCCTGAGTGCTGACCATGGTGCATAGCTAACTCTCCTTCTGCTCTGCCATCCATAAAGTGCCCTGAGCACGGAAGGGTGAGTGGAACTGCTGTGGGTTTTCTAAATCTCTGATTCCTTTAATAACCCATATCTTTGTATCCATCAATCTGAAAACTTCCTACAGTACTTAAATAAATTATTTTCAATGTGCACTCTTATGCGATCCAGTCAAAGCCTGTCAACCATTACAAGTTTCTCATCCACTCACCATCCTGCTTAGCCATATCTTTCTTTTGCCTTGTTTCTTGAATTACCTGCAAACTTTCTTTTAACTGTTGCTTCCTTCTGAATAAAGGCAATAAGCCCTCTGTCATTGACCATCCTCTGTCACATCCTGTTTTCCATGATCTCTGCCATCCGCCAGTTTGATTATTTTGAATATTAGCTTAGTCTCATGACTGGCCTGCTTTTAAGGGCATGCTGCAGCCACCTTTGGTCAGAGAACATTGAATAAGGCCCATGTATGAGTATCCTTAGGTTTGCAGAATAGAGCATCTGCCATCTGAATCGTCTCTGTTTACATATTGTATCACTGTGACGAGTGCCCCTTTTCACTTCCTTGTATCACATGTAAAATCATGGTCTATAAAGATCCTTTGCCCTCCCAACTTTAGTTTCCTTCCAGGTTTCCAGCTTTCCATTATGATTTTTTTCTTTTATCTCATAAATCTTATTTGCCATCTCCTTCTCTCTCTGGTCACCATGCCATGTGCTGAGCTCTTTCTATCTTTATCTCCTCTTCATATATGTCAGTCCTTTGACTTAATAATTCTGCAACCATTATTTTGCAATCTGCCCCATCTTTTCTTTCAAGAATGCCCTTTAACTCCTGTTAATGTTAATGTTCTGTAAATATTCTGCCTTCTTTGTCTGTCTTCCACATCAGACATGTTGGCTTCCACCCACTCTAGTTGCACTTGTGTGGTTTCCATCATTGCCTTTAATTCTATGTTTTCAGCTATTATTTGTTGTATTACATTGGAATGTTCAATCAATGTCTGGTACACCTTCTTTAGAAGTTACTCATGCCTATAGAGGTTTTCTTGTAATGACTACATCATCTCTTGTATCTCTTTCCATACAGCTGCCAATGTTACTACTGTCTAGTGATTCTCTTCACTTTAAGCCATTCCCTTTTCTCTGTTTTATTTCCACAGCTTCCCGTTTCCTTTTACATTTCATCCAGACATTCAGTTGACTCACTCAGGTCTTTGGCAATCACATTCAGATACTAATTCTTATTTTCTCCTGAGGTTTTCCTTATACGATCTAGGAGCAAGACATTTCTACTACTGATCGCAGAGTCCTCCCTGTGGAAGATTCCAACAAATAGGATAACACTTCAGCGAACCACACTCTGTGTAAAAGCAATACTAAATAAAACAAAAAACAGACTGAAGAAATGCAAGCCGACAAATTTATTAACCACAAAGCTTTTGGGTGAAACCCTTCATCAGTGTGAATACAAGATTACAAAATAAACTCCATTAAATAATATTGTTTAAAATCACATGACACAGCCTTCCAATGAACAGTTACTAGTTAAAGCACTCTAATTAGTTACAATCAATGATGTTCTAACAATAATATTCTTCAAATATACATATAATACGTATATAAAGTGTATATAAAGAATGTATGTATAAAAGAAACATGTATCTTTATCTATTTCAATAACTTTTGTTTAAACCTTCAAACAGGTTTTAGTCTCACAGCAGCATTAAGACCAGGTTCAATATCTGCTTGTAAACTAACTCTCCATTCATATTCATATATATTATATTCTTATAAATTACTTCTATGGCTCTAAACATAAAATCATGATCTGGACCACGTTCCATCACATGCTTTGCTAGGGCATTATTACTAACATCCATACATATATCTGAGAAATGTTTAATAATTCTATCTTTTAATCTTCTGTTACTTTTGCCCACATAGAACTTCTCACATATCCCACATGTGACAAGGTATACTATATGAAATGTAATGAAACATCATTTAGTTACAGGGTGAATAAAATCAGTGTTAGTCAATACATATTTGCAGCAAGAGCAATTATAGCAGGGGAAATGTGCCATTTCTGCTCAAGAGGTTTCTATTATCACTCATACTCAGATCCTTAAAACATAAATGTTGTTTAAGATTTGAGCAGTTCCTACAAGCAAATCTAGGTTTAATACCAATAATATCCTTGATTTCTGGCACTGCATGTAGTATGGTCCAGTTATTAGAAATAATTCTTTTAACAGCATTGGTTCTCCTATTAACAGTAGCAGTATATCATAAGAAGCTTTTCCTTTTTTCATGAACAGGTGTTCAATTGACTTGTTTAATTATTTCACTACACCCCATCCTGTTACTCTGATACTTTATGGCCTACCTAAGGTCCATAAGGATCTGTATGATCCACCTATGAGACAGTATCCAGTCAAGGTAAGATCACTGAGTCTATTCCTTTACATTTACAGTTTACTTTAAGTAAATATTTGAGTAATTTTAGAAGTTATATTTGGGATACAAGTGATTTCTTAAGTAAATTATATGAATGGTATAACAGTAAGCAGCCAGAGCATTTTATTTTTGTAACATTAGATATTAAATCACTTTTCACCATGATTCCCAATAGCTATGGTTTTGATGCCTTAAGAATTTTTCTATATGAATATAGCGGTTTAAGTGGAAGGATAACTGAAATCATATGTGAGTAAATAAATTTGGTGCTAGTTAATAACATCTTTTTATTTGATAATAGTTTATATCATCAAACTTCAGGGGTGGCAATGGGCACCCCTGTAGCAAACATCTATGCAAATATTGCACTAAACCAGTGGGAGGAGTTGTTTGTGTACAACAGTCCTGTTGTGTTTAAACCATCCCCTGGATTCACAAAGCTCTGTGCAAGAATAAAACTATTCTTGCACGGAGTGGTTCGTGTCCATTTAGGATAGCAGCGCATCTTGCATATGCATGAAGGCACATTGTTATCTAAATTAAATGAACACAAAACAGGAATAAGTGCAGGGGGCATGTGTCAGCAGTCCCAGCGCCTGAAACATGCCCCCTTCATTCTGAAAGTGACGTACGGCGCTTTCCAACATGGATGAGTGTCAAACTATATAATATTAAATCCTGGCTCTAATATTATATAGTAAATGAGTGTCTGCAGACACTGAAATGTAAATAGCTAACATTTCAGTGACCACAGACACTGAAAATAAAAAAAAAAAACACAAACACGTATAGAAGGCAGCAGCTTTCAAGTGCACCCCCCCAAATGCACTCTTGCCCTACATGCATGGAAGCAGTAGGGCAAGAGCAAAGGAGTAAAAAAATAAAAAAATGGAATAATATTTTTTTTTCAGGATGTAAATCTGAAGTTTAAGTGCTGCACAGCTTCTTTGTGCTGCGCGCTGCTATGCTTAGCTTGGCTGAAATCCTGAAAATGATAGACAAGTGCTACTATGATAAAAAAACATCATCAAGCTGCTGTAGCCTAGTGGTACTGCCATGGTATAGCATGTCGAACATGCTTGGTTTGAATCCCCCCTCTGCCAAATTATTTAATAAACGTTTAAGGAATTTGAAAGACAGACATCAATCATATGTCTCACATATAGCACAGTAATGGGGGGAATATGTAAAATATAAATGTAAAAAACAAATTATAACTTTAATGAACATAAAATAGATTTAAGCAATGCTTTGCTAGTGTAAGCATTGCTTACCTGCAGTCAGCTCTGCTTAGCTGGTGTAAGCATTGCTATGTGGATTTGCATGGAGCTAACCATAGTGCAGCATATTAAAACTGGCCAGTCACCAAAAATTGTGGAAAAATAGCCTTATTTAAACCACAAAGGTAGGACTATACCCATAACCATTTGGGACTGCACACAGCAGAACCGAAATTGCTGGTGTCGGAGAAGGTGTGCGCTTCTGAGCACGACGTTGGGGTATCCAGGAGTCCAGGGACATGACTGGGATCCTAGTTAAAAACCATGATGGCAGGCTGCTGCAGGGCAAGTACCAGGGCTCGCAGTACAAAGCAGAGACCTGGGACCAGCTTGCATGTGATCTCACCAGTGCCACTGGCATACCTCAGTCTGGTGAGTAGGTACGTCATCACCATAATGACCTAAAGCAGAGGAGAGGTGCACTCTTGGACCAGTGAATCCAAGAAGCCTGAGCGCAGGATGTCCCATCTGTCTGTAAGTATCCAGTCTTATGCATAACTAAGTATGGAAAAAGTTAAACTTGTGACTGTGCAGGTGTGACTAATGTGTGATGTCTCCCCATACAGCTGCTGTGGAGAGGTCCTAGAATGTGCAGACTCATGCACAGCGACTGGGCCAGCTGGATCGGCAGTATGGTGAGTACAGAATACCCCCACTATTAGCAGTAAGAAATCAAAATTATAGTAATGGTAGTACTGCTTGTATATATATGTAATTGTGCTGTAAAAATCAGGAATAAATGTCTGTGTCAGGCTGCCAGTGTTACAATGGAATATTCCCAGCTGCTGTGTAAGACAGATATCAGTAGCAAACAAGGTACAATATGCAGGAGAGGAATATTAGAATATGTATGAGTATGTCTGAGTGAACCTGCCAAGAAAGTGCTATGTCAGGGCTACTGTAACAGTTAGAAATGAAAAGCATTCCCCTGTGCAGATCATGCAGGAATAGTAATTGTGGAGCTCTGAGTTGTACACACATATGGATGCCTAAACTAATAAAGGTGATCCCAAACACTGGTGTGTGTCATCCCACTTGTACCTGATAAAAAGAAATGTGTATGTCCTGCAGAATGCATTAACTGAGGTGAACTGATTTAGCACTGCTTGTCTGCATACTTTAGAATGGGCATGTCAAATAACTGGAAAAAAGCAACAGTACACATTCCCATCAGAATGTGTTTTACTTGCTGGTCTGCCAGCATTGTCCTGTGTTAACCTTTCCATTTCAGCTGCATTTAGCTGTGAATGTACCGAGAAATGTATAAGGCTAACAGGTGCAGACCTAAAACCTACACTGTGTACTCAGGAATCTAAATTTCAGTATGTAGTTGTAAAACAGTCAAATGCGCAATCCAGCTAATGTGCACGTTTCACAAACAGTGCCACCAATATCTGTTGTGTATGCATAAAATGTACTGAAAATGGGAAACAAATAATGCAATGTGATAATAAATATAGTGTGCGCAAAAATATGTATTAGATAGAAATGTCACAGACAAGGCACACTTCCCCAGTAGCTCAGTCTGATAAGGACTAGCCCTGTAGTTCAATTTTGCACACACAGCACAGTTCAAATCCAGGGACTGCCAGTAACATCTCAGTCTGGTTCTACAGTTTTAAACTGCAATCTGAATAGACAAAATGATGTACTGCAACACATACATGTTCCATACAGGGCACACAGGTAAAGCAATCTGAATAGAAATACTAGTATGATGTGTATAACTATGAAAGGTGTACAATTGCTGTGTTGATCAGACCCACTCCTACAAATAGATGAAAGCTAGACATCCACACTCTGCAGTCTGGCCCAGACAAGCCCCTCAAGTGCCACGTAGTCACAGATAGTTTCCCAAGTTGACAAGAAAACTGCACACAGAGAATGTCCCAGTAGATGTATGTGAAAGACACAACACACACTCCAGGGCCTGCAACTAAAATGTGAATCTGAAATATGTGTAGAAACAGCAATGTAATGCACACACAGTTCATCTGGACAAGCCCACAGGTAACTAAATAGGTATAGAAACAGGTCTGATGTGTATAACTAAAATAAAGGTACAATTGCTCTGTTGATATCTACAGCTGTTGGTGTGTTATAGCAGCCCCATGGCCCAGCTAGAGTGTACGTGTGGTCAGAATGTAGAGTAGTGAGTAGTAGTGTACTGACAAATATACTTGATAGCAGTTGTCAATTGAATCTGTTCCCTTCCTGCACCACTCAACTGATCCAAACCATCACAATGAAACCAACATGGGTATGTTCCTAAACAAACCTCTACTGTCAGGACTGTTGTTCCATTTGGTTTATCATTGTTTAAACTGTGTGCATACTAATAGCCCCTGTTGAATAATCATCTTATTGCCTGCCTGACATACCACTAACTGGCATGCTGTTGCAATCCTGAATGCCATTCTATATATGCATGGGTTCTGTTTGCTATGGCACTGTTATAATTGCACTGTTTTGGGTTAATGGAATATCCATGCATGATATTTTGACTAATGTTGTAATTTATTTTGCATGACTAACCAATATTCATTGTTAATTTCCACACCATAGCACATATGGAAAGGCAGATCCCAGGGGATCTGCCTCCCCCAACCCATTTGATCAAGGCACCAAGTCCCAGTATGTCTGGGACCCAAACCAGATTTCCCTCATCAGCTGGTCTTGCACCACCCTCAGGTGGAACCACTGCAGGGGATGGGGCTCGCCCTACCTAAACGTGGGCACAGTGAGGACGTTGTCATCTGGGACAAGGTCTGTGGCACGGTACGCAGTCTCCTCCGGACGGAGCTGGATGACCGCCTGCACCAGGTGGAGAGCAGGCTGTCTCTGCTAGAGGACAAGCAGCCCCTCCAGCTCAGCCCCCAGCACAGCCACCCTTGGGGTTGTGAAGGATTAGTGGTGACTGCCATTGGGTTGGGACATCACTTCCACTGCTACCATCTTGGGGGCTCATGAGCCTCAGATTCCCAACCACCCTCCCGTCAAGGTGTCTACCACCCCATGTGTCATACACTGCCCCTGTCTGCTGTCTTGTCTGTCTTGTCTGCCTGCAACTGCAACCTCTCCTACCAAACCTCCCTCACCACACTTACCTATAATCCTTTCTTAACATCCCACTCTCACCTTAAAAAAAGGGCATCTGTCCCACAAAAAAAACACGTCCCTTACATAGCTCTGCATTTCACCCAAGAGACATGTATCCAGCACATAATCTAACCCTACCAATCATCCATATTGTATGATGCCCCCACACCTCCCTGTAGGGTGTGAGGCTCCAAATTACAAATTGCTCACATTGAAAGCAACTGTTGCTGCCAAAGAAATGCAGAGCTATGGTACTTTCCTACACCCGTCCTGCACACCCCTACTTGTTTCTCCTCTTGTTTGTCCCCCTGTTTGCTCCAATTTCACCACTTTCCTATCTCCCTTTTTTTCTTTTCTTTATTTGAAATTAGTGCAGATTTAAGCGGCTATAAGTGGATGTAAGCGGGCATAAGTGAAGCTAAGCTCACATAAGCGTCACTTTGCTCCACGCAAACCCATGCAAACCCGCTTACAACTGCTTTAAAGTGCCTTAATCACTCTGTCTCCAGCAGCCCTTGTTCTGCCTAGCAACAAAATAAGCAGCCCTTGCAAGCCTCAAACGCAGGACCCTGCACACTATAGCCAAAGTGATTTACCACTAAGCCATGTCAAATATAAATAAATCTGATGTTTTCTCAAACATATCATCCAGCACAGTCATTCAACAGCAGAGAAAATGTGTATGTATATATATATATATATATATATATATATATATATATACATACATATATATATATATATATATATATATATATATATATATATATATATATATACAAACACAACAAATACATATATGACCAAAGACACCATTAATGGGAGTGAAAGGGCCCAAATTAAGTACCTCTTGTAATTACTGATATCATCTCCTCCACAGCCGAACAGATCTGCCTTGCAACACAATACCAACAATTGGCAAGTCTCATACCCAGGACCCTACACAACATAGCCACAAGAAGTTAACAGTAATCCATCTCAGCTGTACGATGTCAGGATATCAATAAGATATCATGCAGAACAGTTTGTCTACCATAGGGAATGTACGATGTGGAAGCAGTACACATTCCAAAGATACATACACACACACACACACACACACACACACACACACACACACACACACACACACACACACACACACACACACACACACACACACACACACACACACACACACACACACACACACACACACACACACACACACACACACACACACACACACACACACACACACACACACACACACACACACACACACACACATACATATATTACTACGTATAGATATGCATAGGAAGATACATATTTAGAGGGTGCACAGCATATTGAACAGCCAGTATTCCTACAGTTGCCACCTTTTAAAATTGACAGTGTTTGATTCTCTCATACAAAAGACAATTATTGCATGAAACATATACCCACAGACAAGTCAAAGTATATGACACCACACACAGGTTTGCATACATATGAAATGTTTATTTATGTACTATTTCAGTTGTATATAAAATTTCATACAACATATACATGTTTGAAATACATAATAACTGAGTAATGCAACTCTCAAGCAAAACATTTTATACAGTAATCTGAAAGCATAACATATGTTGCTGTCCAGGTCAAGTCCTTCAAGTAGTACAACAGTAAAGAAACACTGACCTGGAAGATAAGAATCGATCAACACTAATTAATTACAGATGTAGTTCAGCAGCCTCCAATTACACTCTGTACTCAACCCCTAGGGGGAAAAGAATTAAGTTGTCACAATGAAAATGCATCTGTTACATAACAATGATTAACTTAAAACATCACTATTGCACTGACAAACAGAACTGTCTGTAAGACAGTAAACACTAGCCCACCACTGTTCCCATTGTGAAATGTATGAAAATGTACAGCCATTACCTTAAGGTGTCTTACTATTGATATCTCTCACATGTTTTAACAGCCTAGGTTATAAATGGTGCATACCCCTCCCTCATAGAATGACTTACAAAGGCATATAACAGTGTTACATACACTGACCTCTGGACTGTACAAGGTCACACAGTTTTGTCCAGCTGTAGCCCACATATATATGGACCCTACCCCACAATATGTGTGGGGGTCCACAACATCACTGGAATGATAGCAGGACTGCCAGCATTACATAATGATAGGCCACTACTTATCCTCTTACTGCATGACATATGGACAAAGCCTGGTATATAGGTGGAGAACAGAGACTGGAACACAGGGCCATATTTGGAATATTGTTGTTATACACTGTGAAAGTTGCTGGTGTTACAGGATTGGTTGCAACATACCCTTATTTAGGAATATGAAGTTAGAAACACAAATGGATGTAGCCATGTACTGATAGCACTCAACAGACAGGATATCACTGATCTATCAGAGACAAGACCTGTGTGGTGAACAGACAAAACATAACAGCCAATCCTCTGGCCATCATGTGGATAGGCCCACAGCATCAAAGACATTTTCCATGGCCAAGTTTATAGATCTAAATCTGAAGGAAATATTACAACAATTTCTGCACATTTTGCAGGATTCATGGGATTGTCTTAAGAAAATTCAGCATGAAATGTACAATGAAGAAATGATATTTGTTACTGTTGATGTGTGCGATCTTTTTACTGTTACTCCCCATGAAGAGGGCATTAACATGTTCTATGATTTCTTATGTAAATATTCCGGGTTAGCACATTCTAGAATATTGATGCTTCAGACTGTTATGGACATCATATTGAATAATAATTTCATTTTCTTTGAAGGGCATTATTTCAAACAAAAAATAGGGGTAGCCATGGGAGCTTCATGTGTGCCCCTGTTTGCTAACATAGTTTTGGCAGAACAGGAAATGTCTAAAGTTTTTTCATCAGATTTGTTCAAGTATTGTTCCTTCTATGGTGGTTTTTTGGATGATATTCTTATTTTATGACATGGAAGTAAAGAGTTATTGTATGAATTTTTTGAAAATAGAAGTACATCCTTCCTACTACGGTTTACTATTTAGGTAAATGACAGTGTTATACATTTCTTGGATATTTCAAAAATGATATTATCTCCAAACAGATGAAAACACAAATACCACGGCCGGACTGCAGAGAAACGTTTTAAAATACTTTAATTAAATGCTTGAAAATAAAAATAATAAAAAATTTTGTGCGCTTTTTAGAAACATTGTATAAATAATACACTTTGAAAATTTTCAATTGTGTGAGCTTTCTGAAGAAGTCCTGTATGTAAACAGGACAAAAAACGTTATTTTTATTTTCAAGCGTTTAATTAAAGTATTTTAAAACGTTTCTCTGCAGTCCGGCCGTGGTATTTGTGTTTTCATTTCTTGGATATTACCATCATCAAAGATGTGGTTAATGGGAGATTTATTTCTACACTATTTAGGAAGCCAACCTACTCCAATACATTGTTACATTTTTCTAGTGCCCACCCTATTCATCAAAAGAGATCTTTGGTAAAGAGGCAAGGAGTCAGGCTGGCTAGGATGGTCAGTGAGGATACTTATTTATTAATGAAATAGCAACTTCAAAGAGTATGCTTTTGGCAAGAGGTTATCCCTTACATTTTATAGAACCCATATTCCAAAAAGTCATTAAGATAAGGGAGGAGGATTTTGTCCCCTATTTTAGGTACTATATGTAATATCAATAACAACAAGAGGGATGACAATGTTGAGACTACATTTTCGCATACAGTGATACTTACATTCAGCCCATTATATGGGAAGATAAAATAAATATTAAATGTGAATTGGGCATTATTTGATATAGAACAACAATATAAGAATAAATTAGGGGATCATCCTGTTGTAGTTTACAAGAAGGACAAATCTTTTAAAAATATATTAGAAACTAACATAACCAAAGGGACTAAAGGTAAAATGGTAAAATGTGGACATTGTAATCAATGTCCACATATGATGGAGAATGAGTCTTTCCTTATTAAGGGGTTTGGTCAGGTAAATTTGAAACAAAGGTTTAACTGTTATAGCAAAAATATTATATATATATAGCAATCTGTCAACAGTGTCAGAATTTTTATATAGGAAAAGCTATTAATAGCTTAAATAAGCAGGTTTATCAGCATTTATACAATATTAGTAAGAATAATCTTAAGAATGCTCTTTTTAAGCATATTAAAGAACATGAAGGGCATTGATTTAAATGTAGTGCTATTGAACAGGTGAGGAATACTAGTAGGGGGCCCATTAGACATTTTTTGGAGTATCGAGAGTTGATGTGGCAGTTGAAATGTAATGCGACACATCCCCCTGGGCTTAATGAAACTGTTAGTTTTTCTAGTTACCTTAAATTGAAAGCTGATTTTCATATGTAAAGAGTGTAGTTATTTTGGTTTTTAGGACATGTCAATTTTATAATATATAATATATTTTATTATTAGTGATTAAAGAAGAGTATTTTTACAATTTTGTTAAGATTTGATAGGTTTTATTAGAGTTATTTGCCCCTGCTGTTAGTATGTCTTTGTGTAAATAACATCAAAACAATGAATTTCAGGGACAAAGTTAGGGAATAGGATGTTTTTAACATAGTTGTTTGATTGATTAATTAATTGAAATCATGTGATTATTTTGTATAAAATTGAGATGAAACGACATGAGATGTATTCTGATGAAGTCAAGGCTGACAAGCAGATGGCAGCGCTAAATTAAAGGATTTGGTGTTGCCTTAGTGCAGAGTGATCTTTCCTTTTTTGATTAATGTGTGTGTGTGTGTGTGTGTGTGTATATATATATATATATATATATATATATATATATATATGTATGTATATATATATATATATATATATATATATATATATATATATATATATACACACACACACACACACACACATATGTGTGTGTGTGTGTGTGTGTGTGTGTGTGTGTGTGTGTGTGTGTGTGTGTGTGTGTGTGTGTGTGTGTGTGTGTGTGTGTGTGTGTGTGTGTGTGTGTGTGTGTGTGTGTGTGTATGTATATATGTAGACATACGCATATAGATAGATAGATAGATATATATATATATATATATATATATATATATATATGTGTGTGTGTGTGTGTGTGTATTTATATACATGTATATATATATATATATATATATATATATATATATATATATATATAAAACTACATTTCTGCTACTGTTGAATGACAGTGCTGCACGATATGTGTGAGAGAACATCACAAATATCTATACACATACACACACACACACACACACACACACACACACACACACACACATATATATATATATATATATATATATATATATATATATATATATATATATACACACACACACAGTAGTAAGTCATGTAAAATCCATGTTGGGAACACATTGCCCTTGTTTGTAAAGGTGGGATTGGTATTTTGGGGAAGGATAGTAGGTTTATTTGGGGAGGTTGGTTGGATTGGAATACAGACAAGACAGCATACAGGGGCAGTATATGACACATGTGGTAGGTAAACACCTTGGATGGGGAGTGGTGTTTGGAATGTGGAAGCCCACGAGCCCCCATATGGAAACAATGGGACCAAGGTCCCCAACCATGGGCAGTCACAACTGCACCTTCACGGCCCTGAAGGTGCCTGGGCTGGGGGCCGAGCAGGAGGAGCATGCGGACCCTGTGAGTGTGTACTGAGGGCCTCAAGGTGGTGTAGCACATCCCCCAAGTCTCTGTGGAGCTCACTATGCACCAGACCCAGGACCTGACTTTGGG
This sequence comes from Protopterus annectens, assembly GCF_019279795.1. Lineage (NCBI taxonomy): Eukaryota > Metazoa > Chordata > Ceratodontiformes > Protopteridae > Protopterus > Protopterus annectens. Next base: position 1,458,374,799 of record NC_056746.1, on the reverse strand, counting down.
TGACAGGATCCTGTCTGTGTGTGCTCCGGGGGGTGGAAGTGAACACCATACCCTGAGGTGGTTCCATCTGAAGGTAGTGAAGGTCCAGCAGATGATGAGGTCCCAAGGTGAGTCCCAGATATGATGTGGCCTGGTAACATGGCCAGATGAGGTGGGAGAGGTGATTCTGCTGGGAACTGTCTTCCCAAACATGTTACTGTGTCACAGTTATAGAACATAAGTGGGTAGTGATGGTCCACACATTCCAGGATTATGTCTAACAGCATGCATAGATATCCCCATTAACACAAAACACCAGATTTGGAGCAGTCACATAGCAAATGGAACATATGCATATATGGAACCATAGTGGCCCTTACAATGGCATGCAGGTGACATTGTTTGCAATAGGCCACCAATGATAGTGTTTCAACATGGAACATGACTACAAACACATTGCACAAATTGTTGTACAATACGATATATGTCCCAACAGTAGGTTTGCTGTAAACATACCTGTTGAGTTGTGTGCTCAGATTGTTGTTGCAGATATGGTGGGGGGAGCAGAGATGTGTATTATCAACTATTATATCCTTGCAGTATGAAGTCCTCAGACCTTTTTTCCTCTTTATGTCTTTCAGGCACCATGTCATGGGAGCTCTTGCCGGTGTACTCCCCCCAGGAGAATGAGATGATTATACAACACCTGGTGCAGCATTACTACACCCTGTTTGGACATACAGCCCATGATCTGCAGGAGAGGACTTCCCCGTGGAATGATCTCATCCACAGGGTAAATATCAGCCTGCATAACTGCAGTTATGAGCAGGTCCTACACTGGTGCACTGACCTACTCCACCATGCCCATCAGCATGCTGCTGCAGTTAGGAGGGACCAGCTAGCCACGGGGGGGGTCATGACATCCAGCCCCCCCCGACATATGTTGAGGAGCTCCACACCAGCCTTGGGCACCTGCCCGCCCGCAAACACAAGATCCTGCGGAGAGCATTGTGGAGGTGGGTGCTACCCACACAATGGATGAGGAGCGTGTAGGTAAGGCTACAAGGCACATCAGTAGACCACTGTTGTGTATCTATCTGCATCTGTAGAGTTTAATCATGCATATGTGAGATAAAATATATAGAGTCTGTTGCTGCGTTGTAGTAATAAACAGATGTGCATAATCTGTAGTATTGTGGGTTTGTACTGTTGATGTACTGTAATGCTGCTCCCACCCTGTACCAATGCCACAGGTGTGGCTACTGACATCACATCTCTCTCACAACTATGTAGGTCCCTCTGGTATACCTCTGGGGCAGCAGCCTGTAGCTGGTAAGTATGGTGTTGTTTGTTCAGGTTTGCCAATATACCTGCCATGTTATGGCCATGGTATTTGCCATGCACACATTTAACACACCTACCCATAATGCATACTGTACATGTTCACTTATTGTTGCTGTTAACTGCACTGCATCACAGTGGTTACCATCATGGCATATCTGAAGGGTATGTAAGAGTCCTGCAATATAACTAACAACATGTTGATGCAAGATGTGTGCACAGAGATGAACATAATGGTGGGACAAATGGCCTACAGTAGGAACATGTCTAAAACATCACCCTTATACAGTGCTACAACAGTATATATACCACTATTACAATGGCAACTGTTACAGATCTACACAACGGCGTATCACAATACCGCATTCCACAACCCTTACAACCTGTAATGTGGTCCTAACATGAGCAATGAGTGTGTAATATGGAATCCTATGTTAGGACAGCACATATGGGGACTACATACCAAGAAATGGTCTGCTGTCCAAGAAGGGTTGGGAGGGTGGCCTAATGGTTAAGGTATTTGCCTTACAAACACAAGGTGCAGGGTTTGAGTCTCACAAGGGATAACTGGCTAAGCTTAAAATGGCTCGAAAGGGCAGTTAGCTTAGTACTAACCTATGAACCTATGAACAAACACTGGAAGCACATGTGTGCATACACTCCAAATATATTGTGGAAGCAGCTTTTGAGGTACTGACAGCATTCACTCTTCATGAGTATGGACCTTCCAGAAATGGTCTGCTGTCCAAGATGTTTGTTCATCAAATGTGCCCACTTACCTGCAACCGTGGCTTGCACACATCTTACAAGTCATGGAATGGATCCCATACCCAACAGGTAGCATGTAGGAGTGGGACATGTAGCCTTACCTGACCATTGCATATACCATGGAAAACAGTGCAGACAGTCACGTATATGACAAGGATGTATGGGACAAGATTAATGAGAAAATAAACAGATGGCCATCCAAGACAGATGATGACACATGTTGCAAACTGGTCATGCAGGCTGCCTAGTAACATGCCACAACACTGAGGGAGTTGCAGGAATGTCCAGCAAGTACTGGCTGTGCAGTACCTGTGTCGACAATCACCTGGACTCTGCATAAGTGTGGCCCATGAGTTAGGGTAATCAGATGGGACAGTTGTTCCACAGGAAACATCAGCCAGGGCTCTCTACAGGTAGCATATGCATAACATTAAAAGTCTCCCAAAGGCATGTGTTGCAATGTGTACTGGTGTACCAAGACCAAGTTGGAAACCTAGAGACAGTATCAATTAAGATACATGTGCTGCACAACCAACACCTCACCCCACCTCATGCCCACCATCCCCATCTGTACCTTGCTGGTGCCAGTGTATACCTGTATGTTTGCCATTCATTAGCAGGGACTAAGCTGGTACACATGGTGTTCAGAATTTGAGACACTGCTAAATGACAAACATGTGTAGCCCATAGTTGTCAAGCATCCACAAAAAGGCTGAGGATGGGGAGGGGGTGTCACCCTGAAACACAACAGTGAACTGAAGCAGACATCCAAAGCTCACTAAGGATGGCTGTATCTGCACACAGTCAAGGTCATGAATTGTGGCAGACATAACCCTGATGCCACAGCAATAGTAATGGCACTGTGTGACCTCCAAGGGCTGTGTACATGAGTTGACCTTGCAGTCATGCAGAGCTGGGGGAGATTTGTAGGGCAGAGTGACCAAATACTGGCAAATGCAGATGGCCTATGCTAGTATACTCCTTCCAGGAATAGTGACTGCTGTAGTACACTAACAGTTGATACAACAAACCATCATGATAAGGGTGTGCACACATATGCACCCACAAATTGTATGCATCTCAATCAGCATCTGCACAACTAACACATTTGTTTGATACTGCATTTGATTGCACAGGTCATATGTCACATATCAGGTTTGTGTAATGTTAACATATGCAGTAATGTGGCCCCATGGCATATCAGGGAAGAGGGTGCCATGTCAATAAGGGTGTGTACACTCCCCATAGCCACAGTAAGGATTGAAGGTTGTCAGTGTAATTGTAATTTATTGGCCATACATGCACCACTGATGGTCAGATCTGTAAATCAGACATCAGGCATTCACAAATGACATCTGTCCACATATTATCCCAGGTATGTGTCGGACAAACACACAGGGACTGTGAGCAGTAGAGCAAACATAACTGACACACATATACACATTCAGCAATGGTGTGCACACCTGTGAGGTATAGTGCACAGTACATGCCAGAGTGCTGAACAGGTGCACAGTAATACTGTGTACATGGGTGCAGTGTGTTCCAGTGGAAGGGGCATCACCTACTAACATGACCCATGAATCACCAAGCTGTATAATGTTGGTAACAGAGATTGACTATAGCTGCACTGCACGCTGTTGAGTGCCATATGTCATGCATGTTGACAGATGGGTAACGAGAGATCTGTGTGTAATATCTTTGTGCAACCTCACCTGTAAGTGTGTGTGTGTGTGTGTGTGTGTGTGTGTGTGTGTGTGTGTGTGTGTGTGTGTGTGTGTGTGTGTGTGTGTGTGTGTGTGTGTGTGTGTGTGTGTGTGTGTGTGTGTGTGTGTGTGTTATACTGTTAAGCAATGATGTACAGGTCTTAAAGTCTGTTTCTTGTTTTCCCCTCACAGGTGACAAGGTGGGTCAGGGTCCCTCCTGCAGGCAAACTGATGTTAGTGTCCATACAGACACTGATAATGATGCTAGGTATGTTAAGGCACAGGCAGGGCTGTCAGGGGCTGAAGCTGCACCATTGTTTGACATCCCACTGTTATCCACCCCATATCTGCACACAGTCACATTGCCTATACATACCCCCATCACCAGTGGCCATAGATGAGAGACACTTGGCGGGTGGTGGCATGGGACAGGACAGTGTGGTGTCTATGGCATGTGTGTCTGGACACAGCAGCTATAGCCAGATGTCTGGTGGGGTACCACACAGGCAGATGTATAGGGGTGCTCATAGGAGGGCTGCTGGTCATCATGCCCCTGGCATAACTGCCACATCTGGTGCCACCAGATGCATGTTTCAGGCCATCATGGAGGTGCAGGCACTTATGGAACAGTATACCAGACAGGGTCTGAGGCTGCAGAGGGCTACTCATTCAGCTGTTATTGACAACATCTGTGATCGTGTAGGTGCCCACCGTTGTTTTGCAGAGGTCATGGATAGACGGTTGGGTGAGTTGGTGAGAATCCTCAACCGTGGAATGTAAAACAGAAGAAAAGATGGCAGGACACTGCTGCTGCTCAATAAAACTTTTAATAAAAACTTTAAAACAGGTAAATGAAGTAATCCAAATGCAGACAAAATGAAAAAAGGTTAGCGCTTTCGGGTTACACCCTTCATCAGACAACAAACACTGCATGCACATTCTTTTTTAAAAAGAGTCACAACCAATGAAAACCTTATAGGTCAATGAAACACACGCCTCCTCAGGAGTGTGGGTTTTAAAGGAATAACATCATTTAAACCTGGGGTAGGTGTGCCATTAAATCTATAATCCATTTAGTTTCATCCAAGGCAGTCTGCAGCCTGACATCCTCCCCCCGATTGTTCATTCTAATGTTAACTATCACTCTAAATGAAAAGCTATGTGTTGGATGTATGCATATATGCCTATACAAGGCATTGCTGTCATCCCTATTCCTTATGCTTCCTAAATGTTGTAGGATTCTCACCTTAAACATATTTGTGGTCATGCCCACATAGAAACTGGGGCATTTTGTGCATTCAGCCAAATAGACCACATTTGAGGTCCTGCAAGTGGCTCTACCTTTAAAAACAACATTCTTCCCGGTGGTTCTATGTGTGAAGTTAACCTCTTTATTGATAAAGCTGCAGGCTTTACACGTGCCACATGGAAGTGTACCTGCCCTGCTCTTAAATGGCCTGCTTTCAGAAAGACTATTCTCCTTACATAAAATGTCACTCAAGTTCTTATTCCTTCTATATTGAAAATAAGGTCTGTAATCAATTAGCCCCTTTAAACTGGTATCACTGGTGAGGATATTCCAGTTGTTGTTAACAATTCTACAGATGTCACTGATGTTGCTCCCATAGGTGAACAGCAACTTGGTGCCTCTCTGTATGGTGGTATCCTGCACGGTCACTACGGGATCCTGGAGTTGATTCCTATTGAGCCAAGGTCTAAATTTAGTCTGTCTATGGATCTTGCCATTATCTATGACATTCCTTACCATATTCTTCCCATAGCCTCTCTGCTCAAAGTGCCCTGTTAGATTCACTAACTCTTGTTCAAATTGCTTGTCATCTGTGCTAATCCGGGAGACACGACTCACTTGCCCTCTAACAATATTTGGGCACTTATGGAACAGTATACCAGACAGGGTCTGTGGCTGCAGAGGGCTACTCATTCAGCTGTTATTGACAACATCTGTGATCGTGTAGGTGCCCACCGTTGTTTTGCAGAGGTCATGGATAGACGGTTGGGTGAGTTGGTGAGAATCCTCAACCGTGGAATGTCTGTGCTTGAGCATATGGTGGGAGCAGTGTGACGGCCATGTGGACGTAGGCCAGCAACACCAACAACTGGAGGTCGACGTGCAAGAAGTCAGAGCTGCTCCCGTAGTGGCAGTACCAGCCCCAGCACTGCAGGGGGGTGCTGTCCACACTGCAACTCAGCAGGCCATGTGCACATGGCCCTGGCCTGTCCCAAGAGGGACCTGGATCCAGTGGACATATGTCATCATCAGGGTAGAGTACCATATCATGGCTTGTACCTGGTGGTGTCTGTGGAAACCCTGGCAGGCACAGTTCTCATGTCCGTGGCCAGAGAAGGTGAACTGCACACCCTGTCAGGTACGGTCTGCAGCTGTCCAACAAACCCCTGTATAGGGCAGCCACATGGCAGAACTGTGTGCATGCATACACACACACATCACCAAAACAGCTAGGGCAACCCCATACCTACACACATCACATCACAACAGCCCAATTAATAATTAAACCCCCTCACACACACACATGATGTCAAACATATGGCTCAGCCTAGGTCTCTGGCAAACCAACAACACACCCTGTGCATATGAAGATACCTGTGCCACATCCCTGTCATCCATAACATTGATGTAGGGAAGGCTTATATGGTTCTGATGCACAGGGTGTCTGTACTATGGTGTACCAATGTAATGCTGTGTAACATGTTTTCAGCACTAAAGTTTAATTCTTACATGTCAGGAAGTGTAGCTGTCCAGCCATGATGCATTACAGCTGTTATTAACACTGAGTGATTGTGGTCTCCATAATGTATTCCATTTGTGTTGTAAGTGTCCATGTGTCAGCAGGATGTTGGTCTGCTGTAGTTTCCAGCAAGGGGTGTGGCACTGTGGTGATGCCTTGACTGTGCCATATCCTGGGTACAGCTGAACACATCACAGGTCTGTATAACAGTTACTGCATGTGCCATGTGCCTGATAGATCTGGGGGTGCATACAGGTGAGTGCATGGTGGCTGATGTCATCAGCCCTTCTACAGTGAACAATGGTAAGTGTACTGAGTGGTACAGACCACATGTTTGTGTATAACACACACAGAGGCTTTGGTGTTGATGCAATACACAAAGAATACTGTGCACATGGATGCATGTACTTGTGCAAGGAACCCATTTTAGCCTATGTAATTCCACCAAGACAAAATAGGTACAACAACACATTGGGAAATAAGCAGTCTGCTAGTTTAATGTCATTGACAATGGTACTGGCAGGATATATGTCCCCTTACCCAATGTAGTGCAATCCTCAACTCAGTAAACATAGGTGTGCTGTCGTTGGTGGCACAGTCCTACCCTTTGGAGGGTGTGAGGTGGTGTAGAACAGCAGATAGTGTGATTGACAACTACTTAACCTGTTAACATGAACTGTACAGTATTACAGCTAGCTAAGTGGGGGGATACACTCAACAATAACTGCAATGATGGTGGCTGTGTCCACCAGATCCACACACAGCTATATATACCAACCCCAGTATCATTGTACCGCTATACAGTGGGGAAGAAGGCATTTACACATCTACTACTAGTTGTGATGGAATGAATTTCCACAGGATGATATCTGTGAAATGTTAGCATTTGCCAGGCAGTTCTTGGACAGATGACCTCCTGGGACATGTATATTCTGTAAACTGAAGTAGATACCTTTACACACACACACACACACACACACACACACACACACACACACACACACACACTCTTACTTGGCAATACTGGAACTAGAACCCCTACTTGCTACTGATGTGTGTGGCCTTAATTGCACACACCACACAGCTTTTAGGATGAGGTGTGTTCCAGGCTACATGTTAAGTGAAGAACATCACCAGGCCCTGTACGTATAGTAATGGGGTATGTACTTGTTGTTTATGAACAATACATAGTGTGGCATACTGTCATATACACATTGACAAACACATAACAATCATACACACATCTGAGACACCTGGGCTTATTAGTGCTAACTACCTTGTCAGTGTGTCCATTCTGTTACAGATAAGTTGCACACAGCACATGCATCACTGGGCTGGATAGTGTTATCAGTTACCTGTATGGTTGATGGTGACAGTGGTCCCCATACAGT